>NC_028453.1:37425718-37504021 GCF_000263155.2 Setaria italica
ACTCCCCTGCGCGCCACCCCAAACCCCCGCCCGAGCCACCTCCTTGCCCGCCGCCGGCGCCCCTTCTCCGGTTCCCCATCGCCCGAGGTGAGACCTCAAATGGGTTACCCACATCCTCCTCCACCTCCCCCGCCGCTTGGCCTCGCCGCCGGCGAGCTAGGCCGGCCAGCCCGCCACCGGCCGTCCCCCCTCCCCCCACCTCCTGTACCGGACCAAGGAAGAAGAAAGGGAAATTTTCCCTTCAATTTCGATCTAACCCCCTAGTTTCCCTTATTTGCAAACCAGCCCTCCCACCTCTCTCAAAGAAGTATCGCGGATACACCCTTCCACCTTTCAGAAATAATTACAAATAGGTCCCTGGTTCTCGCAATTTAGTCCTAAACCTTATTTTAAGCCCCTAACACTCCTTTAACTCATCATTTCATGCGCCAAACTTCCTCCAATTGATCCCAAATTCGACCACGGCCTCCTCCCATATACTTCCGCTGAGGCATATCCAAATTGCATGAAAATACCCACTCCTTCAATTTTTCGTTCGCATTCTCTGTTCGTAGCTCAACGGGTAAAATTTTATTTCTCTTTTATTTATTGTGTGCTCGATTGTGTGTGCCGTAGATCGCGGAGTACTCGAGGAGGAGCATGAGGAGGAGTTTGACCACGAGCCCGAGCTCGAGGACCAGTACCGCGAGCAGGAACTCCCGGAAGGCTTTGAGAACGGCAAGTCCAATCTCACCCTTTGATGCATATTTATCCTAGTTTTTCAAACACAACCTATTGGCCTGTTTTATAAATTGCATATTATTTTACCGCTGAGACATGGTTGGATAGCCACCCCTTGATTGTTATAATTATTCCTTACTTGTCCTATAATTATCTCTAAATATGACTTGTTCTGTTTGGATGATAATTACTGCTATAATGCTTAGGACCTTGTTACACAATTCAATCATGACCACAATATGTTTTGTTATAGAATAAATGTGTGAGTGTTTTAAAAAGGGAAATTGGGTTCTTCGGAGGTAAAGGAAAGAGATGCTTAGATGAGATGGATGGGTGTTTCATGTGTGAAATGCCAATATGTTGGGCTCGTACCTTGGTGGTTGAGCAAAGCTGGGAGATATCCATCTTGTCATGGTTAAGGACCAAGTTGATGTGTCATCTTTCCTAATCCAACCTTCGTACAACCACTCGACCGTTGTATGCGGCAACGGCTTAGCATAAATCCCACTAGCTAAACTGTTAGTCTTCGGATGAGCTGGTGAGCAACGGGAGCCATGGAAAAGGAGTGAGATCTTTGTGACTTAGGTCTCAGTTAAGATCTCGTTGGTAGGTCATTAACCCCATGGTTGCTTCCGTGTGGACGAGTCAGTCTTAGCTAAGGTGGGTAATGGCTTTGTTAGGATCCGCACCGGCACTAAGGTGATCGTGCTGCGGTACCCTACTTGTGGGAAAAGTGTACAACCTCTGCAGAGTTAAAACCTATCCGAGTAGCTGTGTCCATGGCATTGGATGAGTTACGGCTTGGTCACATAACTAGCACTTGGAGATGGATGGTTTTTATGGCGTGTGTTAGATTTTGGAAGTGTCCGACAGTTGTACCATGAGCTAGGGTGGACAGGGAGTCCGATAGCAATAAAATTTGGATCCTTTGTGTAGGATCAACCCCACTTAATGTTTCGGTTTCTAAAGAAAATGTTTTGCGAAAACTCTTTTGAAAATGAACCCTTGCATGTGTTGAAAATCTAGCTTTAATGCAAATGAACCTTAACCTCATCCTTGTTATATCCTGTGCATACTCTTGCTTGTATCCCCCTCCGTGGATGGGGATGACTTGTTGAGTACTTTTGTATTCACCCTTGTTTTGTTACTTCAGAGGAAGACCCGGACTACGTTGCCGAGGATCTCGAGCAGGAGGTCGTATCCGCACCCAACGCTGCCTGTGGTGTTGGCCTTTGCAGGATGCTTCCGCTGACGCTTAGTTCCAATTGCAGCCCGAAGTCCGACTGGACTGCAACTTGGATCTGTATCGTTGTTGGTTTAGTTCTCCTTTGGGTGTGGCTTGCCCGCCCGCTCCTTCGGGAGCTGTACGGATGTTTCATATGCGCTAAGTGTGACAAGCAGACACCAATCTGATCCAGGTGAGAGTCACTGGACAGCGGTGAAAAACATTCTTAAGTACTTGAGAAGGACTAAAGATATGTTCCTCGTCTATGAAGGTGAGGAGGAGCTCGTTGTAACAGGTTACACCGATGCTAGTTTCCAAACCGACAGAGATGATTCAAAGTCACAATCAGGATTTGTGTTCACGCTAAATGGTGGTGCTGTTAGTTGGAAGAGTTCCAAGCAGGAGACGGTGGCCGATTCTACGACAGAAGCCGAGTACATCGCGGCTTCGGAAGCCGCGAAGGAAGGTGTTTGGATAAGGAATTTCCTCATTGAGCTTGGTGTGTTCCCGAATGCGTCCAGCCCATTGAATCTCTACTGTGATAATAATGGGGCAATTGCGCAAGCAAAGGAGCCAAGGAACCACCAGAAGAACAAACACGTAATGCGGCGATTTCATCTCATTCGAAACTTCGTTAACCGGGGTGAGATCAAGATATGCAAAATACACACGGATCTGAACATTTCTGATCCGTTGACAAAACCACTCCCGCAGGCTAAGCATGATGCGCATGTAAGAGCTATCGGTATTAGGTACCTTCTTGATTGACTCTAGTGCAAGTGGGAGACTGTTGGAGGTATGCCCTAGAGGCAATCATAGAGATGATGATATTCCATTTGTATCCATGATTTGTATATTGTGTTCATTGAATATCCATTAAAGGCTACTTGAATTGATTTGCAATTATGTGAATTGTATGTGAAACTCTTTACTTGTATGGTTATTCTAAAGTTGTCCCTAGTCGGAGTTCATGTGAGGACACACATGAATATTAGACTAGCACATGTATTAGTTGATGACTATGTTTCACAAGTCATGGACATGGAGATGTTGAACTAATAATGTGGACACATGTGGAGACATTTGCTAGGACTGACCCAACACGAGAAGTAGTTCTCTCTTTAAACAACATATACGCTTTGTCCTTAGACCTGAGATTGTCGCAAGTATTCTAGATGTGGATCGACCTACTTAGGGGCTATCAAACGCTACGCCGTAACAGGGTAGTTATAAAGGTAGCTTTCGGGTTTGTCAAGAAGCATGCTATGAGACATGGTCAATGAAGATGGGATTTGCCCCTCTCTGATTGAGAGTGATATCTCTGGGCCCCTCGAGTGATCGGATCCGAAAATGCATGGCCATGCTACGTACGGTTAAGAGTTAACCTACAAAGGGATTTCGAATCACAGGATCGAGAAAGAGCGGTCGGTTTGAAGCTAGACCAAATATCGTGAGGCAAAGGGAATAGCATGTATATTATGTTGTGATGGTTCGTCTGATATGATCTTCGTGTGCGTATATGAGTTGGCACGTCTTGCTAGAGGCCGCTACCGACTATTGGGCTGAGTAGGAGTACTCGGGCCATGTCTATACGTATCCGAACCCATAGGGTCACACACTTAAGGGGCTGGAAGCCCAATTCGGATCTGATCCGAGTTGGATTAGGTTTAGAAGTACTAATGGGCCTCAAACCCAGAGGCCCGTTAGGAACCTCTATAAATAGAGGGGTGGGGGCGCCCTAGGGTTTACACCTTTTTGGCGAAACACACCTGCCGCGCCTCCCACGCCCTCGCCTGTTGCAACTCGCGGATCTAGCAGTCCGGCTTGCGACGCTTCCTCCCTACACGTGTGGATACCTTGGAGGTGTTGCGCCTGCAGCACTTGGACGAGCCGCCGACGAGCCGCGGCACCGGAGGCGATCTTGTTGCACGTGGACGTGAGAAGCTGCTGGACGTGATCGACTACGTACGACTACGTTGATCGACTACGTACGACTACGTGATCATCTTCACTGCATCGACGCATATCTACATCTTCCGCACCAGTAGTGCGTCGAGTGGTAATCCCGTGATCCTTATACGGCAGTTATTCCTGGTTTTACGCGGTAGAAATTTTGTTTTGCGCTAGCGTAGCCTACCTCGTATTTTCCTACAGCTGTTCGTCTGCATGGACCGCCTCGGGATTTATGAGCACCCGGAGTACACCAGCAGGGAGTATGAAGACCGTGGGACTCTCCGGTGTGAGATGACCATCTACGTCGACAGGAGCAGTTGTTACCCCGACATTCAGCCATGGAACGTGTCTGCCACTGGTTTTTGGTGGAAAGACACTTACCAGGTGGCAGCCCAAAAGGCTCTGCGCTACCTGTCCTAGATTTATGAGAGGCACATCGGCCGCACACCGATAAGGCTTTACCCGCCTGTCAAGAAGAACCGTCCGGTTTGGCTGGCTCGTGTGAGGATCTTGGAAGGACGTGGACAGCGTGAGGACGACCCCACAGTGCTCCACATGGTTGCCTACCTTCTCACCTTGGATGAGCTCTACGATGAGCAGACCGCACAGCTGAAGCAGCAGATTTGTAGAGCCGAGGATGCAGAGGTTATGGTAAGGTGGCTCCACGTTAGGTTGGCAGCAGCTAAGGCGCGAGCAGCGGCCGCCCAAAGTAACGAGGCCGTCACCATTGAGGCCCTCAAGGAGGCTGAGGATCGGCACTCTCGGGAATTGAAGGATGCCCATCTCACGAACCGCACGAGAAGGAAGATGTGGGTTGCTGAGGACGATGAGGCCCCGATCTTGGAAGGGATTCCCGGTGCCCAAGGGTCCGGCAAGCGGAAGAGCCCTGAAGCCACACCAGCACCACCGCCTACGGAAAGAGACTCTGAGGTGGCCGATGGAGAGGCGCTAGAGCCCCCTCCAGCGGGTGGGACACTAAAGGATAAAGTGCTGGCCCTCCTCATCCCGCCTGAAGACCACTCCGCTCAGGATGAGGAATCGCCCCGCGAGTAGAATGCCCCACCAAGAGTTGTACCCCTAGCCGAGAAGTCGTCCTGAGTCTAGTGTTGTACCCTAGTTGTATTGTTGTACCAGTCGTGTAGTGCGTGTTTTGGTCTCACCCCAAGTGTTGTAACCGCCCCGGCAAAATAATAAAATCGTTTGTGCTTGTTATTTTTTAGTTTGTGTGCTTGTCGACAGGATGTGGATTCTGTCTTTTCGAAAACACGAGCTAATTAACTAAACATCACTTTAGGTCCAAATCCAAGTCTCATGAAAATTCGCTCAATCTGCAGATGCCTCCCAAGCGTGCTACAAGGACCTCCCCGAGTCAATGTGGATCCCAAAGCTACGCCCAAGCGACAATGACTACGCCGGTTCACCCAAGACAGAAGAGAAGCCATCAAAAAAGAGTTGGCAACTACTTGCAACTGGCTTCATAAAGGAATTCCTTCATCCAGAGTGGTTGGTTAACCCCATCTTGGTACGGAAGAAGAACAACAACAAGTGGAGGATGTGTCTCGACTATGCAGACCTCAACAAGCACTGTCCAAAGGATTCTTTCGGGCTCCCTAGGATTGATCAAGTCATCGACTCGATGGCTGGGTGCGCTCTACTTTGTTTCATTGACTGCTATTCGGGGTATCACCAGATATCACGAAAGGAAGAAGACCAGATCAAAACCGCGCTCATCACCCCGTACGGAGCTTTCTGCTACACCATGATATCCTTTGGGTTGAAGAACGCAGGCGCCACATACCAATGAGCAATCCAGGAGTGCTTCATGAACCAGCTACACCGCAACGTAGAGACGTATGAGGATGACGTGGTCAAAAATACCACAAATCCCGATGACTTCATTGCGGATCTAGAAGAAACCTTCGCAAGCCTGCGAGCATATCGATGGAAACTGAACCCAACAAAGTGCGTGTTCGGTGTACCCTCCAGAAAACTACTCGGGTTCATCATCAGCCATTGAGGAATCGAGGCCAATCCCAAAAAGATCGCTGTCATCATCAACTTACACGCTCTATCATGCATCAAGGACGTCCACAAGCTGATTGGATGCATGGCGGCCCTCAATAGATTTGTCTCAAGACTTGGGGAACGGGGACTACCCTTCTTCAAACTACTCAAGTGGCAAGATAAGTTCCAGTTGAAGGACTTCTCATCAAAGCCACCAATCCTCACAGGACCTACTCCTAATGAAGACTTACTGCTCTACATCGCTGCAACTACTAACATCGTCAGCACGACGATCGTGGTTGAAAGACCAGAACCGACCATGTATACAAAGTACAGAGGTGTTGTCAAACTCCAAAACAAGGTACTATACGCAATATTACTCACCTCGTGGAAGCTACGACACTACTTTCAGGAACACAATATCTCTGTCATCACAGACTTCCCCTTGAGAGATATACTGCACAACAGAGATGCAACAGGAAGAATCTCCAAGTGGGTAGTAGAACTCGAAGCCCTTTTTGGGCAGTAGAACTTGGAGCCTTATCCCTGGAATTCAAACCAAGGACTACCATCAAGTCGCAAGCACTATTCGATTTCATGGCAGAGTGGCGGGAAAATCAAGTACTCGCACTGGTAGAACGACCAGAACATTGGGTCATATACTTTGATGCATCAGGTGCCGGCGCAGGAGTACTCTTAATCTCTCCCAAAAGCAAACAACTCAAGTACATTCTGCAAATCTTCTGGGAGGTTTCCAATAATGAAGCAGAATATGAAGCATTACTGCATGGGCTTCGCCTAGCAGTCTTGCTGGAATCAAACAGTTGTTGATCTACGACGACTCACTAGTAGTCATCAAACCAAGTCAACGACGAGTGAGATTGCCACAAAAACAACATGAATGTGTACTGCCTCGAAGTTCGTAAGCTAGAGAATAAGTTCTCTGGCCTGGAATCCCATCGCGTGGCTTGTGACAACAACGTATCCACAAACGTCTTGTCCAAGCTCGGGTCAACTCGTGCCCAAGTCCCAGCTGGGGTCTTCATCCACAAACTACACAAGCCATCCATACAGGAGCTAGCACCATCTAAAACCACCGATCGCGGCAATAATGCGCCAGACCGGGAGGTTATGATGATCGACGTAGATTGGAGAACCCCCTTCATCAACTACATCAAGGAGCACAAGTTGGCTCCCGACAAGATAAAAGTAGAGCAAGTCTCATGGTGCGGCAAGAACTACGTTGTAGTCAGGGACGAGCTCTATAGACGAGGCGCATCAACAGGAGTACTCATGAAGTGCGTCTCACGCGAAGATAGCAAGGACATATTGGAGGAGATTCACAAAGGCATCTACGACAACCACGCATCATATAGAACGATTGTAGGCAAAACTTTCAGAGCTGGATTCTACTAGCCTACAACTCTCAAAGACACCGAAGAATTAGTCCGCCGATACCAAGGTTGTCAATTCTTCGCCAAGTAGTAGCACGTCCCTGCCTACAAGCTGATCACCATACCGCCCTCCAGGCCCTTCGCATGCTGGGGGCTAGACATGATTGGCCCTCTACCTACGGTGCCCGGTGGCTTCAATCGAGTACTTGTGGCGATCGACAGGTTCACCAAGTGGATCGAAGTGAAGCTGGTGATCTGCTCTAAGGCAGAAAGAGTACTTGACTTCCTCGATGAGATCGGCCATCGCTACGGCTTCCCCAATCGCATCATCATAAACCTGGGCTTGAATTTCAACAATCACGAGTTCTGGGAGTACTGCGAGAACAACAGGATCGATGTCTGATACGTATCTGTCGCTCATCCGCAGCCCAACGGTCAGGTTGAGCGCGCTAACGGGATGGTACTGGAAGCTCTCAAGAAGAGACTACACGATATTGACAACACCAAATGAGGCAAGTGGCTCAAGGAGCTACCCAATACCCTCTGGGGGCTTCGCACACAACCATACAAGCCTACCGGGTACTCACCCTACTTCCTGGTCTACGGATCAGAAGTTGTCCTACCCGCCGACGTCACGTGAAAATCTCCATAGTCGAGCAGTATGAGGAAGGTGGGGCAGAAGAAACTAGGCGTCTAGACATAGACAGCCTCGAAGAAGCTCGATGTGCAACACTCGTCTAGTCAGCAAGGTACCTTGAAGGAATCCGCCGCTACTATGATCACAACATCAAATAACGTTCGTTCAACACAGGCAACATGATCCTCAAGTGTATTCAAGACACAAAGGGGCTGCACAAGCTAAACTCATCTTGGGAGGATCCTTACATCGTCTCCAAGGTCACTGGATCTGGGTCGTACATGCTCCAAACTCTCACTGGCGAAGAAGTCGACAAGTCGTGGAACATTGAACACTTGTGTCGATTCTACCCATAGTCTACATACTCATGTAAACTGGCCATCGACCACAGCTGTATAGTTACAATTTAATAAAGCAGAGTTATTTTTAGTCTCAAAAGACTAGTCTCTACCACCTCGCAACTTGTATTCGCAAGTCTGCATAATACATCCTTCGGGTTATTCAACTCGTTGGATAGCAGCAACTTGCACAGAAGCAAGCCTGCACACACAAATCTTGAGCTAATCAGCTCCTTGAACAAATCTGTCCATTGACGGTCTTCGTAGACAGAAGTTGTCAAACTACTTGGGGGTGATCCATACTACCTGAGTCCTTCTATCTGCAGCTTGTAATAACAAGTTTGCAAGTTTCAGGTTCTTCGGAGCACAGCACCCAAAACAACCCAGAGAGGTTGCAACAAGTAAGCTCCAATTCATGAAGTCCTGAAAAGTCTACTCGCTTGAAGAGTTTGACTACCCAGATACACGAGTACTGGAACTCCGCAGAAAGGAGTCACATCCTAAAGGTACTCTACATAGTGTATTTGAAGAGGCTCCCAGGAGCAACCTTGTGCATGGACACTCACGACTACCACACGAGCAAACATCTAAGTAGTCCGTGAAATGCACTAAACTGAAAGAATTCAAACAAGTCGACAAGCAAACAACAATTGCGATAAGACTTCAAACAATTTGCATTAACATAACTTGTTTACATTACAAACAATTATTTTTGCAGATTCACTCAAGGTCTATCTGACCAGCTACTTCCTAAGCTATGGGAGCCATCTTCTCCAGGTACTGCTGGAACTGCTCATCAGAGCAGTCCTTGGCAATGCCTTTTGCCACAAGAGCCAAGTTGGCTTGTGGGTAGAACGACTTTACCATCGCCAACAGTTGCTTGGAGACGGACTCTGCAGTTTTCTTCACGTAGTCAGTGAACTTCTTGGGTACATCCTTGAGTCTCTCTACCAAGGAACGGGGCTCCACGCCTTCCTCAGGGGGCTCCACCATGTCAGCGATTGGCTGGGCAGCTTCTGTTAGCTCCTTAAGAGCAAGATCCTTCACCTCCAGCTCAGCCTGTTGCGCTCGGAGTTTCTCCATCAGATCGACAAGCTGGACCTCCCTATCCTTGCGCAGTTGCTTCTCCTTATCGAACTTATGCTCCAGGGTTTTGTACTTCTTGGTCACCTTGTCAAATTCATCAGTGACTCGGTAGTACACGTTCTGCCGGTCAACACCACGACCCTAGAGATCATTATTATCCTTGGAGAGCTCTACAAGCAAAAAGGCACAGCACAAGTTAGTACTACCAAGGAAAAATAAGTACTCGAAAGCAACGGAGAACAAACAACCTACCTTTGTTTCGGGTCCTCAGGCCTCTGTTGAGTACCCGGAGCCGATCCTTTTCTTCATCAGCTTTCTGCAAGAGGTTCCGGTACTCGACGGCCTGTCCATCATACTTCATAAGAAGCCAGGATTAGTATTGCCTCTCCTCAGCCAGTCTCTGCTCCAGCGCCTCGGGCCGCTGGATAGTGTCTCCAACTTTTTCGAGAACTCTTGATTTCTTATGGGAGCGCTGGATCAGTGTCTACAACATGAAGCAAAGTACTCGTATAAAGCATCAAGTACTAATTTCAAGATGAATATCAAGAGTAGGAGTAAAGCCTACCAATGTGTACTCGCCTACTTGGCGTTACATATCCATTAGTGTGGCCTCGAAATCCACGGCGGCTAAGGGGTCAGCTATCAGCCAGTCTCTCTCTCGGTTCACCACGGGAGGGACCCCATCATATTCCCTAGCACCCAGCGCATCAAGAGGGACCATCCTTTGACGACAAGGAGGTAGTCGCCACGCAACAAGTCGATGGCCTCACCTCGGACGGCGGGAGAACGGGCAACACTTGCAGCCCCCCGGCAGCTCCACATCAGCTTCTAGCTCAGGGGCTACACGTGCAGCCTCGACTTTATCGACGGCCGCCACCTTCACCTCGGCCTCTGGCTCCACTTTGGCCTCCAGCTCTGGCTCGGCATCCAGATTCAGCATCATCGCCACCAACTCCGTCGCCATCGTGGATGTACTCTCCACGACGGGTTTGACCTCTGGTAGCTCAGGGGCTGGCACTACAGAAATGTCAAGTGATGACAACAAATCATGCATAAGAGATGTAACAAGAGATACCGCACCTGGGGCAACCTCGGGCATGGGTTGATCCTCTGGCGGCGGAATAGCGAGCTCCAAGGCAGGCTTGGGGGCTGAGTGATTACTTCCATCAGTTCCAGACCCCGGGACGACTTCCTGGGCTAAGTGGCTACTGCCATCAGCACCAGACTTCATACTCGGTCTCTCGGTTTCCATATTGGTGGATTTTATACAACAAGATAAGCATCACAATATATTACTCGGTGATACTACTCAACGACATCAAGTTGACATTGGCATATGGATACTTACTGGGTGGACCTCCTTATCCTGAGGGAGGGCCCGGTTCCCGGTGCAGGGCCTTGACGGTAGGTGAAGACGTCGTTGGAGCGGCTTGCTGGATCGTAGTCGGATCTTTGCCAGCCTTAGCTGTCGTCTCCTCTCATCAAGTACTTGACGTCGGAACTTCTTGTATAGTCGGCAGCCTTCGCCGCCGCAGGATCGAAGTAGTCGGTTCTTGTGTCCTCGTATCCTCCTCGACTACTTGCACATCAGCAGTGTCCAAGTTAGATTCTAGTGATAAAGCAAACAACAATGGGTACTTGATCCTTAGGATCTTATTACCTGAGGAAGGACTTCATCGACCGATGACTTCTTTGCCACCCTCTTGGCAGCAGCAGTACACGCCTTCTTCGAGGGTGGTGCCACATCGACTTCCGTAACATTCTTCGCCACACGCTTGGACATCCCAGATGACGACCCCGCCTTGTCGAAAAGATGGGGTTTCACCACAAACTTTTCAGCAGACTCTGAATCAGAGCTACTGAGGGAGGATTAGTCTGGTGACTCCTCTTTTTCTCCTTCCTTCTCATCCTCCTCCTCGAGTGCCCTCCGCACAACCTCAAGGGACTGCATACGATGCATGACATCAACGCCTGGTGGAGGAGGGTTGGAGACATACAAGTTCAACTCCTCCTGCAAACAATAGAAGACTAGTCAGCACGATGACAGATATCAATACTAGTACTTGGGGGCTGCAAGGCACGAGTACTTACAGGATTCAGCGGGTTTGTGGCGCAGTACTCTTGCAAGACCGCTGGGATACCAATGACGTGCTTGAAGAAACGCTTCAGGCACGCCATCACCTTGTCGTGGGATAGCTCCTCCGACATCATCCTCTATGGGTCGTTGGGACCTGAGTAGTCACACCCCGCAGTGCAATGCAGCTACAGGGGTTGGATGTGCCTCCTCATGAAGCTGAAGGCCACACTGACGCCAGTCAGGCCATTACTCTTGAGGCGGGCAATCTTCTTAATCAAGTCCGATAGCTGAAAGCCGTCGGAACTACTCGACTCGTCCAGCTAGTGGTTGTTCCACACTGGACGATGGCTGGTGACCTTGGCAAGACGGGGCTTGTGATTCGCAATGTAGAACCACCGTTGCTTCCATCTAGAATGGGAGTCTATCAACTCGTACTCAATGTACTAGCTCTTGTACTGCTCCCAAAGTTGGATCCCCGTCCCTCCGACTGTTAGCGTGTGATCCATCCGGGGATGGGGCTTCACTCTAAAGAATTTCCTAAAGAGCTGGAAATGGGGCTGAATCCCCAGGAAGGCCTCGCAGAGGTGCACGGAGATGGCAATGTGGAAGATTGAGTTAGGGTTGAGGTGGACTAAATCCAGATGGTAGTACCTCAGCAATCCCTTGAAGAACTCGAACGACATTAGCGCCAGCCCACGCTCGATGAAGTGCACGAAGATTACTATCTCGTCTGGGTAGCTCTTGAAAGGCCACGCATTTCCGGTTGCTTCCCTTCAATCTGCGAATTCCTTCTCCTAGAGCAGATTGGCACGCACTAGTACCTGGATCCCCACCTCCTTCAAGGTGGATGGCTTCCAGGCCATGGCTTGGTTTGTTGGCGCCGTCTGGTCGGTCTTCCCATACTTGGGCGCTGACAGCTGGACCTCCTTCTCCTTCTTGGCAGCCTTGCGCTTCTTCAACTTCGTCGTCTTGCTCGAGGATGCTTTGTTGGGCACCATTGCTCCAATGGTCTTTCGACACATCAGTTGGGTAGCTACACAATGGGGGGTGGCGGCACTCCGAGATGGCAAGCAACACCACTAGGGCAACAGTGCTCGGGGAGTGCAAGCGGCGGCGCTAGGGCGACAGTGGAGAAGATGAATGGCTCGAGCGAACTAGCTTGAGTAAATAGAAGGGATAAGATTCCTCCATCATTTATAACCGAGGCACAAGGTAACTGAGTGGCGAAGATTATGGGGAATATTCCATTTTTTAAGCCATGAATTATCGTCAGGATGGTTACCAAGTTTTTTCAGAAGCGATAAATTTTCTGAAGGCAAACGGTCACATTGGACCAGTGGTTGCCCTTATATCCAAACTAGTCGTGTTACAGCTCGGGGGTTGTATGCCACGTGCCCGTTGGACAAAAAGTTTTTCTCTCCAGGCTTTAAGGGGAAACAGATGTGAAATTACAAGATTGACCCTCAGCCTAATTCTTCGATTCAACCCAAGGCTCGGGGGCTACTCCATATGGAGTGCGATTTTTTTAAATCGCACTTCCATATAAAGATTCAAGATTCAAGACTAAGTTAAATGAGTCTTGAGCACCTTCTAGCCGCATGGTAGTATTCGAGCACATTCGAAGACTCAATGTGATGGAGTACTCAAAAAGAGCATCACAAACTAGTTAGCGACATCTACAAAAATTCTCAGGACTGCTGCATTTGACTAAAAAGTATTCGGGGGCTTGTTGGCCATACCCCTATGGGCCCACCGGGAGGCTTGAACAGTCCTACAATACGGGGCTGTACACCAAGACGTATCAAACATGGAGACTACGGTGTAGAACGGCGTGGTCTACGTGGCGGACAAGGACTAGTCGAGGATTAGGAAACTACTCGTAGCAATTAGAGTAGAACTCTCTGGTCATATCCGACTAGTACTCTTGTACAATAACCGACCTGTAACCCTACCCCCGGCAATATAAGGCGAAGCAGGGACCCCCTCCAAACATCTCATCAATCAATACAAACCAACCAAGGCACAAGACGTAAGGTATTACACGACATAAGCGGCCCGAACCTGTCTAAATCATGTGTTCGAGTTCACCTTCGAGTTCCTGGTCTTCGGCGAGCCGCACGCACAAAACACTACCTTGGGTACCCCTCGGTAAGTTGCCAGGTCTAAACACCGACACCTACCCTCGGTAATATAAGATGAGGCAGGGACCCCCTCCAAAGAAAATTCAATCCAACCAACACACAGGACGTAGGGTATTAGCAATCTAGCAGCCCGAACCTGTCTAAATCATGTGTCTACCTTTGAGTTCCTGATCTCGACGAGCCTCACTAACCAAAACACTACCTTAAACACCCCTCTTGGTAGGTTGCCGGGTTTAAACACCGATAAATACTTGGTATCATACACACTCCATCTTCCAAAACCTCACAAAATACACACCACATTCCGCCCCCGACTGGGTTGAAGTGGTTTCCAAGGGAGTTTTTATTGATGCGACCATTGGCCCCATAAGTCAGAATGAACATCATGTGTATGGACTCACTTGTCAGCCTCATCTCTCTCCACACTTGCTTCTCCCTTCCCCTTCCACATCTACCAACCAACTCTCCTCCCATTGGTGTTGTATGCCCTCTCCTCCGCACGTCCTCTCTGCCTGATGTAGTGAGCTCGGATTGACGGCGAGGGGGCCAAACGACGGTGCGGCGCAGCTCGAGCAGCGCGAATTGTCAAGGCGGGGTGGATTGGCGATGTGGCATAGCTCGAGCGACATGAACTACTCTAGCGGAGCATGCTCGGCTACCACGAGCCACTCCGTTGGAGAAGGATGGGATACACATCTCGAGGGGACTTGCCCGAGGAAATGTTCCATCTGCAGGGCCCGGCGCTGGTGTCGTGCCACACAATGACCTCGAGTGGCTCCCCTGCACTAGGATTTGCACCAACACTGATGAATAGGAAGTTGAACTCACCACCACCCCTGCTCGACCTCGCCTCCACATAATGCACGGGTCAGGACGGTCTTGAAGGGGGACGAGGAGCTCGGGCGAAGCACCAGTGATGGAGCACAGGTAGAGAGCCCTCCATCCCCTAAATTTTGGGCGAGCTGCTGACCCTCGCCACGGGCGAGCCTTGTGCCCTAGCGGTGTCACAAGTAGGGCAACCGCTGGTTGAGGGCTCAACCCGTTAGAAAGGGTTGAGAGTGGCAAGGGGGATCCTAGCACGCTTTCATAAGAGTTTTATGAGTATTAAATTTCATGCCGCATCAGCAATTTTGCTGACTTGATAAGCTCATTATGAAGAGAGATGAGGGAGAGTTTCATCAAATGAAAGATGAATTTTATCATTATGACACTCACCTAAGTTTTTGTGCAATTAGACTAGCCTAATGGCCATGCCACCCGTTGAAACCCAATCCTAGGTTTGCGACAACTATTTCAATACCACTGATTTTTAATCCCAAGACATTAATGTATGTATGTCTTAGCAATGAATTACTAGATTGGAGGTTACTCATAGTGGTTTAATATAAGGTTAGCACAGTTACTAAGGTTGAGAACATGATAACTGTGTCTACAGAATTTCATGGTAATGAAATTCTTCTCACATATGATGAAACTTCTTCTCCTATTTCGCATTTAACAATGGCGATTAAACAAATGATGGATATTGGTTTTACAATGACGCGCATTTAACAATGGTGATTAAACAGATGATGGATGTTGATTTTACAATGACGATTAAACAAATGATGGATATTGGTTTTAACGATGTCATAACGAAATTTGAAGTTTATCGTAGTGGCATACGAAGAATTACTCCCATTAACCACTGCAAATGCTGGCGTCCCTTAGATCTAAGGATGAACGGCCGCGATGCAAGCAAACCCCATATGACCACACCCGAACTGACGAGCCTCCTAGAACGCTCGCCCCGCGCCGCCGGCGTCCACCACCAGACAGAGCAGTCGAAAAACCCTCGCCGCCGCGCCGCCTCGTCGTCTCCGCCGCAGATCTCCCACCAGAAAGCCCCAATCTCCCCGCAACCCCGAAGCTCCCCGCCATGTCGGCGATGCTGGTAGGCAGCAAGGCCGCGGGCTCTTCTTCCGCCATTCCGCAGTCTCGTTCTCACTGACGCTCGTTCGTCTCGTTTCCCGATTCCGCAGCAACCGCAGGTCATCCTGCTCAAGGAGGGCACGGACACGTCGCAGGGGAAGGCGCAGATGGTGAGCAACATCAACGCGTGCACGGCGGTGGTGGACACGGTGCGCACCACGCTGGGACCCCGCGGCATGGACAAGCTCATCCACGACGACAAGGGCGGCGTCACCATCTCCAACGACGGCGCCACCATCATGCGCCTCCTCGACATCGTCCACCCCGCCGCCAATATCCTCGTCGACATCGCCAGGTCGCAGGACTCCGAGGTGAGCTCACCGAAGAGATTTGCTCTAACTTGCTCGAGTGTGCGCTTGGCCTGTTGTGATGTATGAGCTTGTTCCGTGCATTTTATAAGAATGCTCCACTTCGCAATGAGCTGAGGGACGAGATTCCATTCTATTATCAATGTGCCATAAATGCGCTGAAATGAAGTTTGCATTTCCTTCTGGATCTTTTGGATTGTCTTTCTTACAGATCAGTTCTACAGTATAACGCCCATGATGTATCGACTATTGCAAATTGTTAGATCAACTTTCTGAGCATAAAAGGTTCCATTTATTTTGTCCAATGCTTACCTTTATACATTGTCCAGAAAATCATTCCTCAATAAACAGCATACCAGTCTTGTTTGTATTTTGTCAGGATGTACTTTACGTTTTCCTCTGTGCTCTAGAGTGATTAGGCCAATATTTGTGTTCCCTGCTATTTGAGTGAGCTGCCAGTTTTAGCCTGCCATTTCTTGTATCTTGATCGGTTTAATCCCCTAGATTTGTTTGCAACCTTCAATGTGCTGTAGCTGTGCAGTAATCTGGACAAATAAAATTCTGTTTTCCTCAGGTTGGTGATGGGACTACTACTGTGGTGCTTCTAGCTGGTGAATTTTTAAAGGAGGCAAAGCCTTATATTGAGGACGGTGTACACCCTCACAGTCTAATTCGCAGTTATAGGACTGCTGGCCATTTGGTTAGTGCATTTACGAGTCTTCTATTCTTTGAACATCTTTGCATTGAGTGCCTTGCCAATTTTTAAATTTAACTTTTTAATCCACACGAGTTTCTCATCAGGCGACTGAGAAAGTTAAAGAGCTGGCGGTTAGCATAGAAGGGAAAAGCCTTGAAGAAAAGAAAATACTGTTAGCCAAATGCGCTGCAACAACGCTCTCATCGAAGTTAATAGGCGGCGAGAAAGAGTTCTTTGCTTCTATGGTTGTTGATGCTGTGCTTGCTATTGGAAATGATGACAGGCTTAACATGATTGGAATAAAAAAGGTAATTTCTTAATATCTTTGTACCAGAATCGTCATGTTAATCCTTGATGTTGATATATATTGGTTGCTACTGATACGAAACTGGGTCTTTATTTCTTTTTATGCTTAGCTGCTAAATTTCATTCTAATCAAGGTGTTCTTGTATTTGAACTGTTATTAGGTTCCTGGAGGTACTATGAGAGATTCTTTCCTTGTTAATGGTGTTGCCTTCAAAAAGACGTTTTCATATGCTGGGTTTGAGCAACAGCCAAAGAAATTCTTGAATCCAAAGATTCTTTTGCTCAACATTGAGCTTGAGCTGAAATCTGAGAAAGAAAATGCAGAGATTAGGTATGCTAATCAAATCTAAATACAGTTACAGTGTTGACTTGATTTGTACTTGTATTTTACATGCCCTCCGTTGTCTGTTTGTTTCTCACTGCACTCTGATTTTACTATAGATTGTCAGACCCTCTGCAATACCAGTCAATTGTTGACGCTGAGTGGAACATTATTTATGATAAATTGGATAAATGTGTAAAAAGTGGGGCAAAAATAGTGCTTTCTCGGTTGGCAATTGGTGATCTCGCAACACAAGTATGTACTATCAGTCTATCACTGCAGTCTTTTTTTTTGCTCTAACTTGCATAGTTTAATGCTGTAGGCTTGGCTTAATGAATCTTCTTTATGCAGTATTTCGCAGATCGTGACATTTTCTGTGCTGGCCGTGTTACGGAAGAGGATTTACAGCGTGTTGCAGCAGCAACCGGTGGATTCGTTCAGACATCTGTGAACAATGTCATCGACGAGGTATATGCTCAAGTGGTTGTTTTTGGTATATAGATGGATATTGAGCTGTATTTTGAGTTCTGTGTTTTGCTGTCGGTTATTATGCAGTAAACATAAGCTGCCCTGAACTTATCTGCTCCTTTTTGTTGAAAAAGGTTCTTGGTTCCTGTGAAGTATTCGAGGAAAGGCAAGTGGGAAATGAACGGTTTAACATATTCAGTGGCTGTCCTTCTGGTCAAACAGCAACCATAGTCCTTCGGGGTGGTGCAGATCAGGTCCTTAACTGCTACAATGATTTGTCAAGTCTGAAGATTAATCATAACCATACTAATTCTGTTTTTAATGCTAATATGCTATATAGTTCATTGAGGAAGCTGAAAGAAGTCTCCATGATGCCATCATGATTGTTAGGAGAGCGCTTAAGAATTCAACAGTTGTGCCTGGTGGTGGTGCGATTGATGTATGTATCATCAACTTAAGCTAAGTGGTGTGATATTTTACAAATATTGGTATCCTAACCTGTTTCCTTTTATATTAGATGGAAGTAAGCAAGTATCTCAGGCAGCATGCACGGACCATAGCCGGGAAGTCTCAGTTTTTTGTTAATTCATTCGCTAAAGCACTTGAGGTATATCTTCCTGGCTTGTTCTTTTCCATGCAATGCATATTCTCCTTTTATTTTGTAATCATGCTTGATTGAGGAGCTTTTAAGATGTCTCCTCAAGGGTTGCTCAGATTTTAGAGCTCAAACTACTTAACCCTCACAGTTCAAGATTCATGTAACTTGAAATGTGTGACCTCTGTGACCTTTGTTTGATTGGTAGAAGTGCAACATTATAATTCACGTATATCAATAGTTTGTGCCAGTCACATCGTCTGGAAACGTCCTTGACCTTTAATAGGCTGCTGTTGGTTGAACTTTCTCTGAAATGAAGGAAATATGCTTGTTTATGTTTTGTTGAAGCACTATAGTTTGTGAATAACATTAGAATGACGTAGTTATACTTTTGAGTCACTCAGTTTTGTTTGGTGTTTGTTAAGTTCTTATATATATCACAGTTTTCAAATACATAGAATGCTAGTTCCTTAGTTGAAATAAATCTTCGTGCAGGTTATTCCGAGACAACTTTGTGACAATGCTGGATTTGATGCAACTGATGTGCTAAATAAGCTCAGACAGAAGCATGCATCTGGTTGGTTAAACTTTGTCTTTGTTTCAATACTTTAGCTTCCCCGCAATTTCGGAACTTCTTCATGAACTCAGAAACTATTATTTTTCTGAACTTTGTGTTCACTTTTAACAGGTGAAGGTGCTAACTATGGTGTGGACATCAACACTGGTGGAATTGCTGATTCTTTTGCTAACTTTGTGTGGGAACCTGCAGTAGTGAAGGTATATGTGCTTTGCATGTTACTTCTCAGCCTTCTCACATTCTAGTTCTAACATTGCTGGCATCAAAAATTATTTTCCAGATCAATGCTATAAATGCTGCAACTGAAGCTGCTTGTCTTATTCTCAGCGTGGATGAGACTGTTAAAAACCCCAAGGTAAGGAAATGTACAGAATGCATGATATTGGTCTTACTAAGAATGGGCAAATGTTTTTCAATTTCTATATCATCCACTACCAACACATTTTAGTGGGAACATTGTAGTCGTAATCTTTTTTCCATATGTAATTTGAAGAAACAAAGAAAGACAGACTCAAAATTCCTTTGCTTGGGGGATTGGAGAGCGTTAGTGATATTTCCTGTTTTTAAATGTTTGGTGTCCTCCTTTTAGGCACTGTAATGTAAGTACACTTCAGTATGGTAATAGTTAATTTAACGATGAAAGAACTGTAAGTCTGTCGCATCATTTTATAGTTGCCAGGACCTGCACATAATTTTTGCAACCATGCTGTTTTTTATTATTCTGCTACACAAATAAAAAGGATGAACCCAGTGCTGAATGCTGCTACACATATGCTCGTGTTTAGTAATTTGCAACTTCGGGATGCTTGAGTGTTCTTTTTCTCCAGTTAAAGTTTATGGAAAAGTTTGTTCCAGACAAAACATTCCTGCTTACCTTAATGTTGTATTAGTTTTTATCATATTGTTTCTCTACATATTGGTGGTACTAGAACCATTGTTTATATTATTTTTATACTACATATCCTTGTGCTAGAAGCTGTTTGAGCCAATCACACATCAATTTCGCAATATTAAGATTTTTTTGCAAGCTGCTTCTCTGCATATTGTTGCTACAACGAATTTCAAATAATCTAATTGGGTTGTCATCTATGCTCTAGTCTGAAAGTGCACAAGGTGATGCTGCTGCTATGGGTGGTCGGGGCCGTGGTGGAGCTGCAATGCGTGGCCGTGGTGGAAGGGGTATGAGGCGGCGATAATCAATCGATACCACATAGTATCTTTGGGTCACTTGAGTGGGTCAAATTTTGGAGCTGGGCCCTTCCTCTTCCTATATCCATGCTCTCCCTGCGTGGTGTTGTTTGTGAGCTCTATGATTTCCTAGATGTGCTAATTGGAACAGCAAATGGATTGCAAATATTGCTGTTATGTAAACATTACAGGCAGACAATTGGGAGCTTTTGGCCCCATCTTGTTCGTTTCCTGCGTAGCACTCGGTAGTGTCGTCTTGTGAACCAGATTTATGTGCTGAGATTGTTCAATATTATTTGTTCATTGTGCGGGTTTCATCTCATCTCATCTCAAGTTGGTGAGATCATTCAGCACACACTTCTGTGCGTTGTTCGTCATTCACAATATGCCTGGTTTTGCATAGGCCAATTTCCGACGGCTGAAACCAAAATTGTTTCGTGGAGATGTATTGACCGATTGAACAAAAGGTAGAGATAAAACTGTAAATGAAAAGATGGGGCGTCAAATGCACCACTAAACTACTGGTCCACATACTTAGACAACCGAATTATCTGAACAGAACTGTAAACAGTAAGCCCGAAGTATGCAGTGCTGATCAAGCAGAAGCAGCCATTGACAAAGTACATGAACTTCTTAATGCCATGCCTACAGTGGAGTAATGTGAACGAATGATTAGGTCATTCAGAATTCGGAAAGAATATGTTTGGTGAAACTGAAAGCACCACTATACCTTGAGCAATCACATTCTCGGTCTGCTGGAAGAGGCTTTTCGTTCCCTGGGGCACTGGGATCTTTCTTGGATGGATTCATCTGCAGTTAGATACAGTAGTTCAGATTCTTTCTTCTCAGTGTAAGATTTGTGGGGCTTAACAAGAGCATCATGCTCGACTAAGCATCTCAACTAAACAAGATACAAAAGAGGCAACTCGATTGTTTCGTTTTCTTTTCAAGTGAAAAAAATGTAATTAAACACCTTATATTCTAGTTGATTATTAGAAGGGGTTAAACTAATTACGAAGGCATCTTCCCAATTGCTTAAAGAAAGCGTGCAAAGAAATACGCCAACCTTTAGTAACAGGAAACCGTTACTATTTAGAATTTTGAGTTGAATCGATCCGATTTAATACTGACATTTATAACTAATTCATAAAAGAGTAACAAACTTGGGCATGCTATTTCAAATATAGTCACATTATAAAAAACCAACATTGCAAGGAAGAAAAGATTTGTTCTAACAACATGTTAAAAAACTTAGTGACAACTGTATCCGCTCAAATAATTGTATAAATTAAACAATCAATTATTTAGGAAAGGTTTAGAAATATGAGTGGAACACTATACCCTGGTATTTTCAGTGGGAAGGCCTGAGCTGATGTTCCTTCTTCCAACAGCAGAATCAGAACCTGCCTGGACCTGAATGGACAAATAACGTGCTAAAAAAATCAGGAAAACTGGTTCCTCTGTTAAGGAGGGAAATCTTCTGGTGCTCAAAAAAATAACTATCCCATGACAAGTAAATCGCAGAGGTCAATTGATGTGTATATCATGTTGAACTGCAAAAACTTGGTCCTGAAATTTCGTTTCTGAATGAACTAATAATCCATGCAGCACATAGATATATTTCGAGGAACAAAGAAAAGACTCACAAGAACATAATGTATATTACAACTTTAGTAGATAATGCTAGAAAAATCTTGACAGGAATAGAAACAGCACGGATAAGCTTTTTAATGGCAACGTCAAAAAAGTATTACCTTTGAGGATGAGCTGAAACTATAGGTAGCATTGGCTCTAGGCTTATCGTACAGTAGATTCTTGGTTCTTGGTGGGCAGCCAAAGACGGAGCTCTCCTATACCTGAAGAGGAGGAACCCATTGAATCTAGCGTTAGAAAAGAGTTGACGACATTACACCTGAACCCAAGCAGAGTCAAATCGCCTACCAACTTAGCCATCTTAAGCCTAATTAATCCATCATTAGCAAATATTTACTGTAGCAACACATTGTCAAATCATGAACTAATTAGGCTTAATAGATTCGTCTCGCCGTTTAGATTCGTCTTATGTAATGAGTTTTGTAAATAGTCTACATTTAATACTCCTAATTAGTATCTAAATATTCGATGTGACGGGTGCTAAAAATAAGTCAGTGGAAGAAAACGGGGCCGTAGTGTCGTGCAAGGGCTCTCGGCTCTTCACGTACCCGCATATTCTTGTGAGTATCATACTCAAAGACGGGCTCTTGTGGTCGTCCTACATAGCTAGTATAGCTATACGCCTATACGACAGCAGACGCGTAAAAAGCAAGGACTCCGCGTGTTAACAAAAAGACCGGTAAGGACTCCGTCCTAGGACCGATAAGCGACAGCAGCCGTCCTTCTAGCGCGGAAACCAGAGACCAATGCCGTCTCGCCAAAGAAAAAAAAAATCACGCAGCAAGAGCTCCTTTACTTTTCCTATATAAGCGGTGGCGAGGTCACAGTCCAAATATCCAAATCTTAGCACAGCTTGGATAGATTCCGTGCAAACCGTAGTAGCTTCTCGAGGCGAAATGTTGTACGCATTCAATATTTCAATTTACTCAAATGAACTCAGACGAACATCGAGACAAAGTACACAAGAAATCGACGTACTTTTTGGTTTTTTTGCTTGTCACAGAACACAAGAAAAGCATTGCAAGTCTTAACCCATGTTCACCTTTTTTTAAAAAAAAATAATCGGATGAACACATGTACACTCGATGAATCCATTCTGCCTCACTTTCTGTGTGCATAGAACTAAAAAGTTTCAAGAAAAACAATCTGGGAACATCCTTACAAACAAAATCATTTTCAGATACGATCATGGATTGGATACAAGGAGAAAAAAAACAACATGAATCGCCGACCGCCTTGAAGCCGAGGATGTAGATGTATTGGCCTCCAGTCCTCCACTGCTACTCCAAATCTCCAATACTGCAGTACTTCTCTGTGCTCTGACGTCCGAACAGGAGGAAGATGCAGTACGTTCGTTTGACCTGCTAAATAAAGCCCACCGGACAGGCGGACAGCAATACAAGCTCGCTAGTCATCTTATCTTCGGCAGCGAAGTGGAGAGGCGGTCTCTTCCACCTGCTCCCATAAATAAAATTATCATGCAGTAGATAAAGGAATTTCAGCTCACATAATTGGGTGTGATATTTTAAAGGGAGCAGAGATCATTGTAGTGTTATCATGTGGTAACTTTCACACTCTTCCATACAAAATATCTTAACTCTAGAACTCTCCTCATCCTTATGTAGTTTCTTATATTTCTCATGCTAAAATATCTAGTGAAGTATGACAACTATATCTCATACATTTTAGAACCTTCTTACCTTAAGAATTATTAGATCTGAACCGGCCACCAAACATGATTGATCTTAGCGTCTTTACATCAAGAGCCAAATTCCACAAAAGGTTGTCACGGAGGGTAACAAGTACAGACACAATTTTTAGGCAATTCGTCAAATTCACCTTAGCCTTTAAGCGAGGTGTACTTGGGGTGGCAATAGGGATATAGGCCTTATTCTCGGAGAGAATTTTAAAAGCTCTCATTCTTCCCTCCTCCCTCTAGTCACCCATCCTGATCCTTCACCTTTGACTTCGCGTCTCCCCCTCAAAAGTACTTCACCTTCCTCGTCTCGGGGTGGACTATTGCCCCTTAGAATCAACGCATCCTTTTAGTCGACTTCGGGCGCTAAGTTTGCTCGCAACGCGAGCAAGTTGGCGAACATCAGCAGCCATCTTTCCGCACGCACTAACTCCTCCTGCAAAGTCACCAATCACTTGAACAAGCCAAGAAAAAGAGTCAGAAATTGGAGTAGAAGAAAGACATAGGGGTGCTTTACGAAGTCCGATTCCCCAACAGCCATTACTCCTTATGAATGCAGCCATTACTCCCTATGAATGCAAATCTCCCTTCATTACTCTGCATAAGATCAGCTCTCCTTACACACCCTCTTATTTTTCATTTCTCCCCCACAAAATTCCATACCGCTCCTATATATTTACACACCCTCTTGGAACCTTGCCTCTTCTTACCTTCTCTACATCCTATGACAAGCAAACTGCATACGCATAATGAAGATGTCGGTTAGCATTAGAAGAATAATTAAGTCTTTTCTTAGCGTACGAACTTGTTCATCCGTTCGGTATGGGAGGTATTGGGACCTGTAGAGCACTAAGCCTGCAAGAGGAAGTGGGTATCTTAAGATTACGCCGAACTAATAGCTAGCATGATTCATCTTGTTATTGACATTACTCAGCGTATAGATGACATTATTCAACTAAATGGCTACTTGATGGCATTACTCGACTGATAGATGTCATGCCTCAAGCCATGGATGGCCCTATCTTGGTCAAAAATGGACAAATGTGTACACCTAATCTTTTTGGCAACGAGTATTTAATTAACTTACAAGGTGTGATTAGTGTATATTGTGATAGTTAGGTCAAGCTATGAATTTTGATCCCAAAATCACTAAATAACACATTTTATATAATCTCTTAAATTATCAAATGGTTACCTTTCTCAAGCCCAATTTTCCTTACAATTTTCTTTCAACGTACAGACATATAAATCATCTGTCCACCAATGTCTAAAATATGTTTGCATGAGATTGAGAAAACAATATTTCTTCACTAAACTTAGAGCACGTGCACAATTTTCTTTAGAACTTGCTACGCACGCATCAGAGGAATCAAAACACCCATCCAAGTTTAACCGGAGTGGTTGAAGAAAGGAGTTAGAGGTCACATACCGAACCCAACAAAATTAGCTGTTACTGTGCAGCCATGACGCATATTGTTCCCAGGGCATAGCGTGGAAAGCTCACAAAGCCCCCATCCCAGTTCGACCGGGTTCAACTGGTGCAGACATCACACTTAGGGTAGAAAAGATCATATTAATCATGAGAATGTGTCTATAAGATTGTTAGTGATACTTTTAGCTTTGAGACACCTGTAAAACATTTATATTGGATGGGATTAACTTTCATATAGGTGTTTAACGATGACAAAACATTCTCTCCTTTTAAACATTAATGCGTACCTTGCATTGTATTTCTTTGATCCAAGGCATCTGTACCAAAAAAAAAAGGGAAAGTTATATTGCACTTGAGCATTTCTACTTCTCCCCATACTCAAATTTTAATGCCTAATCACCTGCCACAACACCTCCTTGAGCTCCGGTAGCAACTTTTTCTTCAGCTCTGGGAAGTTTGGGCTCGGGGTTGGGTTCGGGGGTGGGGGTTACCTGTAGCCTCCGGGTGTAGGAGCTCCGGGTGGCTCACCAGTCGGCGATGGTGGTGGTAGTCGAGATAGCGGGTGAGCGGAGGCAGCGAGGCACCGTCAAAGCCGTGCAGATGTGGACCCCCGGTTGGGGGTGGAGGTGGCGGGGGCGAGCACCGATGACGAGAGACAAGTAGGGCGGCGAAGGAGGTGGGGGCGGCTCAGGTGATCTCCGACAATAGGAACGAATGGCAGAGGAGGGTGGACGGAGGGAGGTGTGGTGGAGGGGAGGGTGGGTGGGCCTCGCCAGCGAGGCAGCAGCAATTCAGTAAAGGAGATGCGGTGGAGGACTGGAGGGAGGCTGGTGGAAGGAGATAAGGTAGAGGATGGAACGTTACCATAATTTTAGATCTGACGGTATCGTGTGGGAAGGATTCTCTACAATGGAGTGCTGCGTAGATAACCCAAAAAATCACATCTAACATCACTTTGCCATGATACGCGAGCATGAAAATGTTACCAGATGCCAGATATGTTTAGATAAAAACGGATGGGGCCAGATAGGTTCACATAAAAACGGATGGAGCAAATAGCCTGCTTACTGAGGAAGGGATGTAAATGGAAAAGAAAAATCAGCACAAATAAATTAAGAAGACAACATCTTAGAATGCCATGTTATTATCATAGAACCATCTGCATCATAGCCAACATCATCTTCGGATCAAGCAACTGACTGCAACATTACTAACACAGAACCCACTTAAAATAGTTTTGTTACAATCACATTTGGTGAACCACAGCACATATAGGCAGAAGATTTATCATTTCCCAAGTAACAGACTCATTTCTTCCCACTTTTCTTCAGGCCAGAGCCGCCAATCGCACCCTTCTGTGCCTTGGCCTTCAGTTCTTTCAGCGCCTGTCCATGCAACATAGACAAACCTTCTGTCAGCAAATAAGGATCCCAACTGAAGAAACAAGCACCATTTAGAATTGAATCTCACCTTTTCCTCATCTTTCTTCTTCTGCAGATACGCAAGATCAGACTGCACGATAGATGGTATCAGAATGATGTCAAGTGGAGACACATTATAACTGATCACTGAATCAGCTCAGGCATCCTTTTCTATTGCTACATTCACTAGTTCTCCAAATCAAAAGAGATTTGGATTTTTATAGCAGTCACAATATCATATTCAGATTGCTACCCTATCCTTTTCATAATATACTTTGGAAGTGCTTATTGGATTCAGCTTGGCTTGTTTATCATGGGACTTGACTGCCATGTGTTCCAGCAAAAGAACCAATAACATAAACAGTTTCCTTCCTATTATATAATTGCATTCTCTTTTTGACTTAAGACATGAGGTTGAGTTTTTTCCATTAAAGAAATTTCCATCCTGAAACACTCTGTCCCAACCAGCTTCTAGATTAATGACAGGATAATAGGATAGACCAAAGAAACAGCTCCAAATAGCACAATCCCTAACAATCAAATGGAAGATGCACCCAATTCAGAAACATTGCAATTAAGATGAATCCTCAATTTCCAGATTGTCAAAGACAGACAGTTTTTAAGCAATTCGCCAAATTCTCCTTAGCGTTTAGAATTACTAGATCTGAACCAGCCACCAAACATGAACTGATCTTAGCGTCTTTGCATCAAGAGCCAAATTCCCCAAAAGGTTGTCACGGAGGGTAACAAGTACAGACACAGTTTTTAGGCAATTCGCCAAATTCACCTTAGCCTTAAGAATTACTAGTTATGAACCAATCACCAAGTATGAACTGATCTTAGTGCGTTTGCATTAAGAGTCAAACCATACGGTCAGAGACTACCCGCGCAGATCGCTAATCAGGCAACCAACCAAACGCGCGCAACGGAATGGAAGAAGAGGACAACGCGCAGCAGCATACCTCGTCGTACTCCTTCTTGTCGACCTTGGGCGCCTTCAACGGCTTGGCCTTCCCTCCTGCAAGGCCACCCCGAATCCCATCAGTCAGAAACCAAATCGAACTAGATCCCGCGAAACACGCGAGCGCAAGAGGAGGTAGGGGAGCGAGCAGACCGACGCACCTTGTTTCGACATGGCGGACGGGGCGGATCGGCGAGCGGGGCACGAAACCCTAGCTGGCGGGTGCCGCGGCGACGGGGGAGGTGGGGAAAGGCAAGCGAGACTGCGGCTGGAGACGGGCGAGGTGGGCGAGCGAACGGCGTTTATAGATAGACGGACCGAAAGGTTGCGTGCACGAGCCGCGAGGCCGTGGGAATCTTGGCATCTTGCGATCGGCGGAGCTCGGGCCGGGCTTTCCTCTCGGTGGTGTGCGGGAATGGTGGGTGCATTTGGCCCATGTACTGTGCCTAACTAAATGGGCTGATATTTTTTCATGGACTCTGTTGGCCCATAACAAGATCCTGGGCTGTGTTTGTCAGTATTTTGTGATCGTCCTTCCTTGTGCGTTACAACTTACAACTTGCAATAAATTGCTTGCTCCTGTCACTCGCTCCATACAAAGCCAATTGGTTGGAAATTTAGCATGTTCGTTTTAGTTTATCAGCTATCAAACAGTATTTTTCTCTCATAATAAATCAGCCGTTTCAGCTTTTCAGCTGGCTTATAAGTCCAGCCGAACAGGCCGTTAGTTCTGTAGCACCCAAAGAATGCCGTTTCCGGAAAATACTACCGAAAGACGTCTGTCACGCGAGATACCACAGAAATAACAATCCGTTACCCAGAAATAGCATTCCGTCGCATTCTAGGCTGACGGCGTAAACTCCGTGAAGAAAAAGTTCGCCTGAAAAAAACGAGGTGCCCATCACCTGCCACTCCAGTCTCCAAGCGCCGACGCCAGTCCAAGCGCCGCCCACGCCAATCGCGACCTCTGCTGCCGGAGTTCATGGATGGGGACGCCATGCGCGTGATGCCGGCCTACAGCCACGGGTTCTACGCACGCTGGCTCACGGGCGAATGCCACTCGTCCTTCCCGACGTGCCGCGCGCCATGCCGGCTAATGGCCACGGCTTCATATCCGACGTGCCACGCGCTGGCCATGGCGCTGCTTACCGTCGCTGGCCCGCTGCGGTACCGCGAGCGATCCCCACTGGGAGCACAATTTCGCTTGGCCATGGAGGAGATGCAGACAGTCGCGGCGGCGCCGGTTCTACCCACCGTGGCAGGCACAAAGGACCCTCCTCCGGTGACCTCGTCTTCTTCCTCTTCTTGTTGCTGCTAGTCTGAGTGGCGCCCGTTGATGTGGAAGAGGGGTAAATCGAGGCGCACCGCCGCTCGCGCCAAGCTTTGCGATACCGCGGCTCGCGTCGAGCTTCTGAGCTCCAGCCGTCGAGCTCTTCCTCGAGCTCGCGGCACCGACCGGGATCCGTCCCCGCCGGGGGGGCTCTGCCGATCTATGCTGCTGGAGACCACCCTGCGCAAATCCGACCTGCCGTAGCTCAGGGAAGGAGAAGGTGAGGGATTGTCCGCCCATGCTTAGCGTGGGAAGAAGGTGAAGAGGTGCAAGATTTTCACACCGTTAGCTCCAACCGTGACGGAACGATATTTTCAGATAATGGATCGTTCTTTTGTTGGTATTTCACGTGACGGAACTCTTTCAATGATATTTTCCGGAAGTGACGTTCTTTTGATGCTACGGAACTAATTTTCTCATTGGCCAAAGGTGAACTTGAGCATTGATCATGCGACTTATACGTATCCATGTTATGTTTATCATATCTCTGGACGTTCCTGATAAGTCACCGTACATGTGTACATCTAATCTAACCCAGTACCCTCGAATGAAGGCGATACGAAACCACCAAAAAAACGTCGACGAAAAACCAAAACTCCCGCTGGCTGCTGCTGACCACGCGGGGCGCCACGCGGAGCAGAAGCAAAGCCAGGCGGCAGCCGCCGAAAGGGGATACGCGAAGGGTGACGAAATGGGGCTGCGCGGCGCACGCAGAGGGTGAAGCCCCCGAGATAGGCTCATGTGGGCGGCGGGGTGGTTGGTTCGGGACGATGGCCTTGGCCGTTGCTTGTCCGTAGTACGGCGCGGCCGGCCGCCGGGCCGGCTGGCGAGGCGGGCGCACACGGTGGGCGCCGCAAGCCACCGCCAACCGTTTGCGTCGCCAGTCACGGGGGCACGCACGAACGCATCGGATGGCTCACGCACGCCTGCGCGGCTCACCGGCACCGCGCGTCCATCTGTCCGTCGGCGTCGCCGGCTTTATATATATCCAGAGGCCTCCGTGAAGCTCTGACCAAGAGCCGTCGACATCAAGAATTCCAAACAAATCTGCAGCCTTTGCGTTCTCGGCGACGGTCTCGAGGTGGCATCTCCGTTGCCAGTTGGCAACGCCTTCAGCCGCGACATTGTCACCAGCCATCGCGCATGGTGAGGGGTCTGGTCTTTGCTTATGCAAGGCGACCGTGCAGGTGCAGCACCGTCGCGCCATGGTCTCGCCGCTGCTGTTGCCGTGCTGACATGTTCTCTTCTTACGCTCATCGTGCACAGGCCCTGCTCCCGCTGTTCCTGAGGCCGGTCGTGCGGTTCGCCGCGCGCGTGGCGGCCGGCGGGCCCGCGGCCGCGGCGGCAACGATCCTGCACCGCGCCGGCGCGCTGCCGAGGAACCGGGGCCTGGAGCGGCTCGTACGGGACGACGCGCTCGACGGCCGCGACGGCCGGGGCCAGGACTGCATCGCCAGCTTCGTCGTCGGCGTCATGCGGTGCCTCTGCTAGCGAGGTAGCCACTGGCCAGAGCGATGGTGGACGACGACATGCGCATTGCCATGTGCAGTATCTTGTACTCCAGGTTGCTGCGGATTCGATTGGATAGACTGGAAAAAGAATGGACTCCATTGTTCGGACTTCGGAGGAAAAAAATCGATTTGTAATAGGAAACTTGCAATGCTAACTATTTGCACTCTGATCTGAACACTCGGGATCTGTTGCTTCTGCTACGCAGAGCCCACTGTTTGAGGTTGGTAGGATTCCCCCATGGTTTTGGAGAAGGTGGAGTGGCAGTGCCATTACATGTGGCCGCCGCCATTTAGGCTTCTCAAAGTTTAATACTCGGGCTAAATCTGACATCTTCTCTAAATTAACCAGCACTACAACTAAAATAAGAACAAAGTGCAGGAGCCAAGTGTACCTGTAGAAATGTATTTTTCCTTTTCCAACAGGAGAGACAAACATACAATCAAAAAATGTGCCTCTTGTAAGGCATGACGCAAGAAAAAGGACTACGGAGGGCAGTACAAGTGAACTGGGAATGTAGAAGTACCCCATGCAGTTCTGTCAGTACAAACATAAAGCAGACTCAAACAAACTTGGCCAGTTGAAGAGAGAGAATCAATGAAACTTAATCAACAACATTTACAGACATCCCATCATATGAATTTGTGAATTAGTACACCGAATGTGAGGATACAGTATATCCAATCCAACCCCTAACAATCAAATAAAGAATAACCAATGGAACTCCCTATCAACTGTATGTATCGTGTTAATCCTCAAACCAGTGCTCCTATTCTGCACAAACACCTGGTGCCAAGGAAAACCTATAGCAAGGGCACTATAGAAAAATCTAACACAAAAATCAAAAGAGAAAAATGCATACACAATCCGTTTAATCTCTTATAGGAACTGCACATACAGAATGACTCGATGGTCGTGACTTGCAAGTAACTGTCAACAAAGTATCAACTCTTCAGCTGAAAGAACGTGCACACAAGCCAAAGGCAATCTTAAGCCACCTCAAGCCTTCCTCAGAGCATTGACCCGGGCAGCCAGTTCATCAAAGTCTGGCATTTTGGGGTGCACACGCACACCCCTAGGACCGTCTGGCTGCAGCGAGGTTGACCGAGCAGGAATCTTAACTTCTTCGCCGGGGCCAATGGGTTCAGGCGGTAGTGAGATAGCTCTACCGGGAGGATGTAAGGAAATCTTTTGCTGGGAATCAATTTGTGCTTCTTTGTCATTATCAGATTTGTTAGTTGGATCCAAACCTTTCTTGCTATAATGAATCAGGAGCTTGTCCATCATCCTTTCCTCCTCATCAAGGTCTCCGTGGCCTCTGCTCTTATGTCTCCTCTGTCCATTTGCGTTTCGAGGCAAGAGATTACCAAAATCAATAGCAGAATCATCTGCTTCTGGTTGCCTACGCTGCATGAACCTGTCATAGTCACAGTTGTGGTTCAAGGCTCCATTCTTTCTGCCTGTGTGCTTTGGTCGGCTACTAGTAGTTCTCTCATCAGCAGTCCCATTGCCATTTGGGTTATGGTCGTATTCAGCACCTGTCTGCCTGCTAGAGTGGCTTCTGTGACTGCTGGGTGTTTGGTTAGGCGCCTCACCATAAGCATTAACAGGAGCTGGCGGCTTTGCTGTTCTCCTTCTGACAGAAACAGGCCGAAGCACATCTTTGTTGTCCATGTGATCAATTTGTCCAGAGATGTGCTTGCTGCAATCACTTGGAGTTTGCTTTTCAGGATCACAATTTACAGGCTGCATGTTAGATTTTGGTTTAACATAAGGAGGTCGCATAGTTGTTGCCCTGCCAGTCACTCCTTGTCCTTTTGGCACCACATTTCCCAGATCAGTGAAATGCTGGGGTTTGTCATACAACAAACCATTGTTTGCTTGTTTTTCAGAAGGATTCTTCAAATTTGCCCCATTCGTCTTAGCATAAGGAGGACCCTTGTTTCTGTTACCATTCAACGGACTCACTGGACATCCTTGATTCTCCGGACGCTGAGCTCTTAGCACTGGATCTGCATGTTTCCTGCTGAGATCAGGACCAGCAGGTCGTGACAAGTGGTGGTGACGAACAGCTTCCTCATGCTCTTTTTCAACACAGTTTTCTTTCACAGCCTCCTTTGACCTAGCATTTAGATGAACTGTAATGTTGCTTTCTGTTTCAGGAAATTTGACTGCACCAAATCCCTTCTTAGGTAGGCCATTGAGATCAAGCTCCACTGCTTCCATCAGCTCCTTTTCAGAAGGGCGGCCATCTCTTCTGTTAAGCTTCTTAACATCTTTTTGGGTGTTCCTTCTGTTAGTGTCGATTGGAGATACTGATTTCAGCAAATGCTCCTTCTCACCAGATTTATCAGATTGCTGCTTCCTGGAATTCTCATCAATTAGACTAATGCCATCAGCAACAGCATGAATATCTTTTCGGTTCAGCTGTATTTCCACTTTCTCAGTACGACATGCAGGTTTAGCACCATGTTTTCTTTCACATGGAGCATCCCCTTTACCCTTCTGCTTGTTGGATAAAGGTGTTGCTAGTTCTGCTGGCTTGATTGAACCATTCTCAAGCATATCCTCATCTTGTCTTCCATATGGAACATCCTCATTGCACTTCTGCTTGTTGGATGAAGGTATTGTTTGTTCTGCTTGCTTCCTTGAACCCTTCTCAAGCATATTCTTATTTTGCCTTTCACATGGAGCATCCTCATTACCCTTCTGCTTGTTGGATAAAGGCATTGGTAGTTCTGCTGGCTTGATTGAACCATTCTCAAGCATATCCTTATCTTGTTTTCCATATGGAGCATCCTCACCACACTTTTGCTTGTTGGATAAAGGCATTGCTAGCTCCGCTGGATTCCTTGAACCCTTCTCAAGCATATCCTACGAAAAACATATTCCATGATTCCAAGTTAAGGGCAAATATTAGTTTCCCTAATTCATCATTCAGGTAGTAAATTAGAGGAGCACTTACATGTTCAGTGTTTGGCATTGTCCATAACTTGAGTTTCAATTCCTTGGCATCAAAACTGACGGATAGTTCTTCAGCAATACTTTGCATAACTTGCAACTTTTCCTCATTAGTGAACTCTATACTGTCAAGTTTCCGAACAAACTGCAGCCACAAGGATTGAATTAATACTGTCAATATGTAATACAGAGGACCACAAAAGCATAAAGCAATTAAATAACAACAAAGTAGCTTTATCCTGTGCACCTCGAGGCTAACAAAAGGATCAACAAAGTTGCCATATCTCTCTGTGAATATGTGCCTCAGGTCGCACAGTTCAGGCAGATCAGGAAACCGAGCAGCAGCAAAAATCAGAGTTGACACGGCTTCTCTGGTTTCTGGGGGACATTCCCTGTTTTGAAAGAAATAAACACAAATGTGGTCATCAATTGACCATCAAGACAACTGGTTACGCTTCTCTATTTGAACTCTTAGCATGCTAGTAATGGCTAGTTGCTATTCACTAACTGAAGTTCCAACACTTCAATAACACCAAAGCAGGCAGGCAGGCAGAGGTATCATATGGATATACTGTGTATTATGAATGCAATACTCCTGTACTACTGTCTTACTTCCAATAACAAATGCAACACAGCCAGGCCCCCCCTAAAGACATGGGGTCACCATAAGGCTCATAAGTCATAACCAATAATTTTTCCCATTAACAATGTGTTCCATAGACTAATTCCTCGGTGTTAACATGATTGCTAGTCGTTGATTGACAACAGAAAGAAGGAATCAAAACTAACCGTTAGTTGAGTTGATTGAATTTACCTCTGCTTCTGAAGGCTGCCAAGTTGCTTCCCGATGGAATCACAGAACTCCTCGATCATATCATAGCAAGAGGCATGGTTCAACTCAACTATCAGCCCATCCATCTGCATTCAAGATTGAAATTATAGCCAGGAAACAGAATCACCTCTACCAAATTAACCACAGTTTGACAACCGACCAGTAAAATCTTTACGCCAAAAAAGTGTAACTTTTCCAATCGAAAAGGAAGGGAAAATAGAGCAGCTTTCAGCAATTCAACCCCAAGCCAACTTCCTCCCAATTCGCATTCGCCCCCAGAACAAGTATCATTTGTGAAGCTAGAGCAACGCAACCGCAATGTTGAGCAAGAGAGAACCCGCATGAACGTACCCGTCCGAAGGCGTGGGTGTCGAGGCCATTGGCGAGGAGGTCGGCGACGTCCTTCTTCAAGAACCGAATCATGGCGTGCTTCTTCCGCCGTATGGGAGCCATCCGCGTCCGGATGCATTTGAACGCGTACTTGCTGCATCCGTGGTGCAAGAAACCAAAGATTGGTTAGCGCAATCCAAGAACAGAAGCCGTTTTTCTCGCCCAAGCCAAATAAACGCAACCAAATCGTCAAGAACATGGGAGCGGAAAGCCGCATTGAGCAATCCCAGAAAATAGAAGAAAAGAGAGAGAGAGAAAACTAGCGCAAGAAACTAAGAAGAAGATCGAAGAAACCGAGTAGACTCATCCGAGGAAAAGCAGCCGCAAGATCGAATCCATCTGGAACCGGAACAGAGCAGCCCAGGAACCAAGAAACCTAGAAAGAAAGGCGAATCTTCCGGTACCATTTGTTGTAGAACTTGGAGTTGAGCAAGCTATCAAACATCTTCTTCCCCCTCCTCCCGCGACCTCCTCCCTCCTAGTCCTAGCCCCCTTCCTCTCGCTCCCCCTGCTCTTCACCAACAGGCAAGCTGCCAATGGCGTTGTCAAGGCATGAGACGGACGGGGCTTTGAGGCAGAGGCAGGAGGGGAGGGAGGGGAGAGACGGTTGGGGGGAAGAAGTCGACGAAGTGGAGGAGGTGGTGGTGGGCAGATTGCAGAGCAGGACGGAACAGGACGGACGTGAGCTGAGCTGTTGGTTGCTGCCGGCCTGCCGCCTGCAGGCGCGGCGAGTCCAGGTGGCGACGGGTGGGGTTCCGGAGGTCCCCAGCCGTCCGATTGGATATCGACGGACAGGAACGGGACGGCAGCGGTGGCAGGATCCTAACAATCACGGGGAGGAAAAGGTTGCGGAATAAAGCAACCGCCTTTCGAAATTCAGACGCCCTAAAATCGTGCAGTAGCCCGTTGCGGCGCCTGCCGAGATTTATCACACCAAATTTTAGGGAACCATATATCATCGTGAGATCTGCAGATTTTGACTTGCTGTGTCATAAGAGATAGATGGATAGATGTCATATTTGATTCATTTTAGAAAATCTAGAAATGTAATAGACTATAGTCTTTATTTATTACGTACCGGCCACATACACCATGTGGATGCAGAGGCTGAAAAACTATTTTACTTTTTTCATCATCAAATAAAAAGGTTTGAAGAATTTGGGTTGAATGTGCACATGGTTTTTCGTAGGTGATTCGTAATTGTAGGACATTTTGCACAAGACGTGCAAGATCATCATTTTCTTTCTTTGTTTCGAAAGGCAGCAACATCCATGGGTCACATACTCGTATGTTAATTCAATTTTTGCTTCCTGCAAAATTTGTTAAATTTCTTACGGAGTTGCATACTGGCCAGCACGTTGTGCCCATGTTGACTTTCCCCAACATTCCGACATGCTGTAGAATCTCCGTTTGAAGCACATACAGTGTTATAAAAACCTTGGAATATTTTATATGGTCATAAGCTGCAATTGCATAATAATAACTACTAGAAGGTTCAGTTTCATCTTTCAACTGCATCATCTCTATCTGCTTCCGGTGCAAGTGTTTATCCTGACACATGGGGGTTGCAGAGTGATTAGCACAAGTGGTTTCACGTACCCCGAGACGGAAACGTCAGGTGCTCATCATGCGTGCCTTTTCCGTTGGGCAGCATGGAAGCTCACGGACTGAAACCAACAGGCAACAGCAAGGGACAGGATTTCAGAAAAAGCTTCCATTCTGCCATGACTTGCTTCTACCACACTCTTGCAAGAACTGTATGCCGAAATAATTCGGCCGATCCAGAGAGATTTGTGGTCTCGGATTCCAGCAGCGAATGGATCGATTTGGCATGGGCATGAGCTAATCCACTCAACTGTCACCTGCCAAACCTTTCTCCCATGACTGCAGCAGCTAGACAGCTAGGGCACTACCAGGTGAACGAAAAGAGGTTGCCTTTTCCGTGTGCCGTGGTAGCCGTTGATAACAACTTTTTCATGAAATGCATGGTTTGCCCCCCATTTAGAATCTCCAAGGAATACAGTGCCATAAAGAAAAGTTTATCAACGGAGCAAGTCAGCAGAGGACGTGGCTAGGTGACAGGTTCAGGTTGTGGTTCTGAATTCTAACGAACAGAGACGAAGCGTTGCCGACAGAAAACAGAGGATTAAAGAAATCAGAAATGCTCGAGCCGGCAAAGTGGAATTCCCGATGATTTGTACTCATGTATGTTGTATTCATGTACGCATAGTGTGCTTCTAGGCACACAGTCGTCGGGGTTTGTTTCAAAGACATCGGGTTTTCTTTTAAAAGAAACTTTATATTGCAGGCCATTGCCTGTCAAAGAGGAAATATATGAGCTTGAGAAATGAGAAGCCACGACCGAATGAATGCTCGTCCACGATCGTTGACAAAAGCCCATAAAGGTGACACATGTAATGTAGTAGTGGAAGATCCCACTGGTCCGTCAAGCAACAACGGAGAGAGTGGGAAATCGTCAAATTTCGTGGCCCAAGTGTCATCAGGTTCCATCGCAGATCCAACTCCTGCCAAAATCTGGCAACCGACGATACTATTTTTTTAATAAAAAGAGGAAAAATACTCTAGCTCTACATGAGCAGGGATAGAGTAGCACTGTAGCAGCGTATCCCTGACTACCTGTGCCGTATTTGGAGTTCTACTCAACCCAAGAACCTGGGGGTCCCCCATTTGGACGTTAGGGCGCGGCCGCCTTCCAACGGTCAGAACGGCCTTGTTGTGCTGCCGCCATGTGGGCGCCAGGGCGCTAGCTTGCTGCGGGCTCCGGCATCGGTCGGCAGCGTGCGCTAACGGACAGGAGGAGGAACGGTCACGTGAGCACAGGCTCGTCTCGGCGCATAGTTAAAAATTTGGTAACTTAAGTGTTATAAAAATGAAACTCCTTTATCATTTGATGAAACTCCTCCTCGAGTTAGCAAAATTGCTGATGTGACAATAAATTTAATACTTATAAAACTTCTATGAAATTCTCATTAAGGCCCTGTTTGGAGTCGCTTTTCTGGAACTCGCTTATCTGGCAAGCAAGCTTATCTGATAAGCCGCTGCCTGGAGAATCTGCTGTCTGAATAAGCAGGGTGTTTGGCAATCCTGATTATTTTGTGTCGATTGTCTGTCCTGGTTGGTAAATTGACCTGAATGCCCCTAAGGCTGATACTCCTGCTTTTTTTTTGTGACGTTGAGGTACATAACGTAAGAATGCCCTATAACTTTTTTGCTTCTGTAACAGGAGCCATGTCAATATGTATATTTGCTATTTGCTTCAATGCATATTTCAGAGATGGTTAAAATGCCTGTTGGACTGGTGAACCAGAAACATTCAGGGGTGTCCGGCGGCGGGAGGAGCGGCGGCCAGGCGGCGGCCAGGCGGCGGGGACCTCCGGCGGCGGGGCGGCGGCCAGGCGGTGGGGGCGTCCGGCGGCGGGGCGGCGGCCAGGCAGCAGTACAGTCCGGCGGCGGGGCGGCGTCCAGGCGTCGGTGGTGGAGCCGGATCCAGGGGGGTGGGGCGTTGACCGGCGGAGGTGGCGCCCAGGCGGGGGCGGAGGGTGCGTCCGGCGCCGGGGCCGGCGGGGGCGGCGCCCAGGCGTCCGGCGGCGCGGGCGTCCGGCGGCCGGCGGCCCGCGGCGGGAGCCTGGCAGGGGCGGCCGCCGGAGGTAGGGACGCGGCCCGGCCGACCCCAGGGGCGGCGCCGGGATCTGCAGGGGGGCGGCGGCGGGATCTGGAGCGGCGGCGGCGGGAGGAGCGGCGGCGGTCGCCTGGAGGTCGAGGGTACCAGGGGAAAATTTCTCCGCTTGCCCCAGAAGCGTGGTCTGACCCGCGTGGGAGATAAGCGGAGTGCTAGTTGTATTTCAGATTCTCCAATAAGCGGCTTACGTGACAAGCGGAAAATAAGCAAGGTGTTTGGGTGGGTTTATCGCTTATTTTCACCAATAAGCGGGAAATAAGCGACTCCAAACAGGGCCTAAGAATAGCCTTAGCCAAGCCAAGGGGCTCCTACCAGCATCTGCTGGGGAGGCCCTGCGTCTGCGCGCTGTTCCAGTGCAGCTGTCGCGGCTCGTCGATCGGATGCGACATCACCATGGGGGTCATCTGTGCAGCCGCCGGCTCGGCGGCGACGCTGCTCGTGACCTACATCCACAAGCTCCGCCGCCGCGCCAACGCTGCCAACAACCCCGCGCCGCCCCCGGCCTTCGGCGTCCCACAGCCACCGCCACCGTACCACTACCACCCATGAAGCAAGTTAGCCGCCGCGATCATGGCTTGTGACTTGGTGTTTCCGTTGGTAGAATGTAACCTGAGTTGATGCTTCATGCCGACACAAAGCATATAACCTTAGCCTATCTCAGTCAATAGATTGATTACGCGTGATTATTTCCGCTATCAATAATCTTTATCTTTATCTTTACCTAATATTAAAGCAAGCAACTAATCCTTCGTGTTTTCTGCCAGGTTAGTTTAGTTTTTCGTCCGTCCGATGCTACTTATCAGTTTTTTCGGTCCGTCGGTACGTGCTCAGACGCAGGGAATTACCGATACGGAGCCGACCTCGAGGCTCGAACGTCGCCGCTGCAATCGAGCCCTTGGCGCGCACGCCAAGGAGCGTCGCCGGGGCCCGTCTAGCATGCCGAACCCAATCCGCGAGTGCTCGGCGGCTCCGTTCCAGCCCTCCCGCGCCGTCGCTCCGCTGCCCTGGCGCACTCGCCGTCCGCGTGTTGTCCAAAGCAAGGCAGGTAAGCACCGTCCATCTTCAGCCTCGGACCTTGCTGCTCTGTTGCCGCACGGCGTCGTCCCTGGTCGAGCGGCCGTGGTGTGCCCAGCATGTCTGAGTCTGACGTTAATTTGTTCTGTGCTCCTTCTATGCTACAAAATGTGTTGATCTGATGTGATTTGCTTGCTCGGTGGTGTTAGCTCTGCTTGCTGCTGCAGTGCTGCTTCGTGGTCAGCAGTGCTACTGCATGCACTTTGGTTGTTCGATGAAATGCCTGTTCAAGTTAATTATTACTTTGGCAATTGTGCTGGCATATGCTAGCTGCAGGTAGTTTATAATTAGATGATGTGGCCTTCTTTGAACAAACAAATTGTGTGATTTTTTTATGACCCTTTTAACTGTTAAAATAACAACCATTCAGATATATAGGCTATAACAGTAATGCAACCATTCAAAATATAGAGATGAATCTTATGGGGTGGATAGGCAAATAGAGATATAGAGAGTCTGACTTGGTGAGTACATGCTGGACATGGTGTAAGAGAGACAAAGATGGAAAACCAGATACACATTGAACTCTAGCGCCAAGTATTTTGACACCTTCTTTGACTTGATGAGGGCATCAAATGAACGAAGTGAGTACCAATTACATTGAATCATCCTTCGCCTGCATGCTTTACTTGTGAAAAAAATTCAATAGAGAATATCCTCTCGCTTGAGTCTTTCTGCATCCCACAAAATGCTAGGAAAATCATCGGCATCGGTGTGCCACGTCAGCAACGTCAATTTTCTAATTAAAGACAATGGCTAAGAAACACGATGGGTTTATGATTTTCTAGAGCTTTCCCGCTCATTTAGATAGATATTCTAGATAATATTGATATTCAATTTACATTTCTGCGATACAATTGATCAATCGCGAGCTGTTTTTCTTGTAGATGGCTTCTTTGAAATAATCTGAGGACCCTCCGTTGATAAACCTAAACGGGACCCACCAGCATAGACGGTGACAACATTAGAAATGGCAATGGGTCCATGACAATTGACATTGAGCTACCACCTACTCACAGATCCTAAAGAACATAAAAGTCAGCTAGCAAGAAAGAAATAGGTATGCACAAATGTCTCACCATCAAAAGGATGAATTACTAAAAAATGGCACCTCAATTACTAAAAAAACATGCCATTTTTCATTGGTTTGTTTTATCAATCTTATATCCAATCTTGCTCAAGAAAATTAATATTATTTAGGCCCGAATTCCTAATATTATTGAAGTCTATTTTGATAATAATTAATATGGATATAAATCAAGTCATCCTTGAGGTTTTGGTCATGTTTGCTGGGCAATGGGTAGGCAAGAATTTTTTTCCCCTCCCGTTACAACGCACGGGTATATTTGCAGGCATAGTTGGTAGTAGAATGGTAAGTTTAACACGGTCAGCATACTCATGTCTTAGAATACACAGCAGACAAAGTTCTGACTTCTGAGCATAAGAGAACAACAAGTCTGGTCGGCTAGATTAAGATGATGACAAGTAGTTCTTGGATGATAGAGTAGGCTAATAAGTAACGCGGCTGTGCACAGCTGCGATTATTGTTTGATGGGCCATGTGGTCGTAGGCTTACGCCCTGTTTGATACAAACTCCTAAAGTTTAGTAGTGTACTAAAGTTTAGGACCCTTAAATTGCTAGTTCTAACAGGGCTGTTTGGATGGACTACTAATCTTTAGGATCTTAGAGGGAAAATATCATTTTTACCCCTCAATTACTCCTCTAAACTACCCCTACACTGTTCACGTCATTAATGCATGCGAGGACAATAGGGAAAGGGGGACTTAGGGACCACTTTTAGGAGAAATAGGATCCATTATGACCCCTTGGCCCTCCTAATGAGAGGTTGGGGCTTCTCTGTCTCCTTTGCATGTCTCCATCCATGTCTCTGCACACGTGGATGCCATCCGTTCACTTCTTGGGCCCTTTAATTTTTCCTCAGCCCACGACAACAGAAAACGGAGTCAGGAAACGAAGGGTTAGGGAGAATGGCCCCACGTGCGCTTGTTTCTTTGGCCCCACTAACGTAATTACGAGGGTTAGGGAGAATTAATGGAGGGAAAAGCTGCCTAATTTTGAAGAAAATGGCGCCAATTACAGCGGGTGCAGTTTTTATCGGCCGCCAAGCTAACAACACTAAAAACACAAAAAGATAATTATCAGATTTCCATCTTCCTCATCTCCCACACAACAACAATGGCATCTCAGTCAAATCACATTACACCTATCAACGAAGACAACTACTTGGATCGGGCACCGCCATTACTTCCACAAGTACTAAGCATGGCCATGCCGCCGGTTGCAGGTACCACATCCTCGCCAAATTTCTGTAGGATCAACATTCCTTCTGGTCATACGGAATGAATAGAGTTAGAAAATGTAAGTCATACTGTACCTATGTAAATATGTTTGCATATTCTGCATGATTTCTAACTTGGTACGTATGTAATCTCTACAAACCCGAACAGGATTCTGGTAAATTTGATTTTGCTACTCGAGTAGAAAATTCTCTAGAAGACAGGATACCAAAGGTTGGTATGAAATTCTGCACTGAGGAAGAAGCCTATAACTTTTACAATGCTTACGCCAGATACAAGGGTTTCAGCATCCGAAGGAGTAGTTCACACAATGTTAAAAATACTACAACAATAAAGAACAGAACCTTTTGTTGTTCTCGTGCAGGTATCAAATTAAATCTTTTTTATAATAGTTTCTTCATGGTTTAGGATAGAACATCAATTTAATCAAATTTTTTATTTATCAATAGGTATTCGGGGTCCTGATAAAAGAGAAGAAAATTCCAAGTACAGTAGGCCTGAGACACGATGCATGTGTCAAGCACGCATGAAGATAAGTCTCACGGATGGGTTGTACTACATCTATGAATTTGAGCCTGAGCATAACCATATTCTTGCTACTGTCATCCAAGCCCAGTACTTAAGATCTCAAAGGAGAATAACTACAGCACAGATTGCCAGTGTCGAAGCTGCTAAAGCGGTTGGGGTTTCAAATAAAGCCACTTTTGATCTCATGGCAAAAGAAGCCGGTGGAAATGAGAATCTTGGATTTACGCGTGAAGATATGAAAAATAAATTATATTCAAAGAGATCAATGAAGGTAAAACAAGGAGACACGGGAGGAGTGTTGGAATATTTGGAGAAGAAAGCATCAGAAGATGGGAAGTTTTTCCATTCCTTTCAGGTTGACGATGATGACTTGATAACGAATATTTTTTGGGCTGATTCTAAAATGGTTTCAGACTATGAAATTTATGGTGATGTCGTTTGCTTTGACACAACATACAGAAAGCTAAATGATGGGCGTCCATTCGGTTTGCTAGTTGGAGTGAACAATCATAAGAAAACTACTATTTTTGGTGCTGCACTTTTGTATGACGAAACTGCTGAAAGTTTTGTGTGGCTTTTCAAAACTTTTTTTAGCTGTTATGTCAGGCAAGAAGCCAAAGACCATTTTAACTGATGAAGATGTAGCAATGGCAAAAGCAATCAAGCTAGTGCTACCAGAGAGTCATCACAGGATTTGTATTTGGCATATGAACCAGAATGCATACAAGCACCTTTCTGGAGTTGTGGAAGAACATAAGAAGTTCAATACAGATTTTCAAAACTGTATTTATGATCAAGAGGATGAGAAGGATTTTATAAACGTGTGGAACAATTTGCTAGATAAGTATAAGCTACAAGAAAATAAATGGCTCGAAAGATTATTTGATAAAAGGGAGCAATGGGCCTTAGCATATGGACGAAATACATTTTCTGCTGATATGGTTAGCACTCAAAGAAGTGAAAGCATGAATAATGAATTGAAGGGATATATTAGTGTCAAATATGATATACTTACTTTTTTTGAGCACTTTGACAGGTTGGTGGGAGATAAAAGATATGAAGAGGTAAAATATGATTTCAAAGCAACACAAAGTACACCAAAGTTGAAAGCAGACCTAACAATACTAAGGCATGCAGCAAAAATTTATACCCCAGCAGTATTCAAGCTAGTACAAGAACAAGTTATGCAAACACTAAACTGCGATCTATTCTATTCTGGTGATATTGATGCTGAAAAGGTGTACAAAATAAAGGTTTATGGTAAGAAAAATGAGCATGTCGTAAAGTTTTCTGCACTTGAAGGTCATGTGAAGTGTAGCTGCAAAAAGTTCGAATTTGCTGGAATCTTATGCTGCCATGCATTGAAGATACTTGATATTAACAATATAAAAAAAATTCCTGAACAGTACATACTCAACAGATGGACAATTGATGCAAAAGTGGTTCATATAAAGAGCAACCCTGAGATACATGAAGATCCCAAAATAAAGCTATCCAAACGCAGAAAAGAGTTGTATAGAATATTCCTTCAGTTAGCTAACCGAGCTGCAGAATCCGATGAAACATACTCTATTGCTGTGAACAGTGCAGAGAAATTAGCAGAGGATGTGGAGAAAAGCTTGAAAAATAGAGGCGATACAGATACGGGTAGTTCATCTCAGCCGCAAGGTTTGCACTGGAATACTACTTATCTTAACCCCACATATGCCACACAATTTATTTGTTTTTGTAATTTTTTTTAAAAAATGACTTTTGCAGCTACACTACAACTAGACCAGGCTATAAAACCAAAAGGTGTCAAGGTTAAGGAGAAGGCAATCCATGGATCTGATAAACCAATTGGTGGATTTGAGAAGGCAACATAAAAGAGAAAAAAGAATAAGAATGACCCAAACAAAAGGTGTCAAGGTTAAGGAGAAGGCAATCCATGGATCTGACAAACCAATTGGTGGATTTGAGAAGGCAACACAAAAGAGAAAAAAGAATAAGAATGACCCAAAGACATCTGGTTCTGCATCTGGTTTTGAGAAGGCAACACGAAAGAGGAAAAAGACCAACAATGACTCAAAGGCATCTAGCTCAGCAATGGAATCAGATATTGTGACACATTTGCGACCACAAGCCATATTGGTATAAGATTTCAACATTATTTACTATTACTATTATTAAGACTAGTCACATATTCAGTAGTGATATTCAAATCCTTTTTCTTGGTTTGAACACGGCCACTTAGGGACTAGTACAGATCAACATCACATACAGACACCAGGCTACTATCAAGGCTACTATCCTGTTGGAAATGCTTTTACGCATCCATCCTTCGGTTCTTTCTTTGGGACCCCTGATCATGGTCAACATACACAGCAAGAAAATACCACTCAATCATTTGTTACAAATCCCTACAATAATATGTTTTCCCATTTTAATTGAACTATTGAAAGCCACATCCTTTTAGGCCACATCCTTTTAGGAGAATGGATGTGTTCTGTGCACTATCTATCGAATCCTTTGTATCAAACAATTTATCTTACCTAGGAACTATATTTTCTGTATTTTGTAAAAAACAATTAATATAATTTCATTTCTGTTCACAAACTAATCAACTGATTGCAAGTATCACACTGAAGTGGTAAAGTGCATATTCCTCACGAAAAAAGGGGGAAGGCACAAGACAACTAACCAGACTAGATTTGTCAGGGGGAAGATTCTTTGCTCCGACAAGAGGACCTTGAAGGATACACCATCACCATCGTATTCACAACACCTGCTGTCACACCCTCCCAGCTCGATGTCCCACCATGGTGACCTTGACTGGACGCAATGACGAGGAAACCGCAAAATAGAAATCCTCACGATCCTAATCGAGATCTTGCAGCAAGAATCGAGGTTGTAGCCACCCAAATCGAAATCCTACAGCCGGAATCGAGATCCTGCCCACCCAAATCGAAATCAGCAATAATCGAGATTCCGCAGACCAAATCAGCTCCCTACCACCGTGCTTTACCTTGTTGTTCCACCAATCGAACTTCTTGCTATTGGATGTAAAGTCCCGCTGAGATCGAGCTCTTCGATTTGTGCAGCAGCTAGGCGGACCAGCTTGGAGGAGAGAAGGGGAAAGGATAGAACAGAGGACGGAGCGGCGACAGACTAAATGACGGTTCCGTTTCCTGGTGCCGTGCGATAACGATGGAAAATTAGTGGACCTGCCTCCTGGAGGGGAAGCCAATAGGTGGTCTCCACGTGTGGAGGGACACATACGGAGACATGCAAATGAGACAGAGAAGCCGCAGCCCTAATGAGAATGGCCCTTCTAAAATTTAGGAGTGCACTTTTAGGACCCATATTTGAATGCACAAGTTCTAAAAGTGTTCTAAAAGTGAACTCCTAATCTTTAGGAGGGTGTATCCAAACAGGACCTTAATTGTGGATGCCTTGATGGTGGCTCCATCGCGTGGATCTGCAGAATATCCTTTGAAAATGGAAACCCAGAGAGAAGAAGTGATGTGGATGAAGAAACAGGCATTTGTTTGTGAAGTTGTTTATTTTTTTCCTCCAGAAAAGCAACTGTAACATTTTCATGGAATCCAAGGTAGGGTTCCGAGGTTTCGGGAGAGGGGGACACATCCATGGATTCTTCCGAGGTTAGAGGGGGCCTAGAAGCAAGGGTAGCCGGCGGAGGAGGCAGCCTGGTGACATCCAGTGGGCGGTGCTGAGGGAAAAGAAAAATAGAGTGGTTAGGATTTGGAGAGAGCGGTCGTAGTATCCCTGGCCCGGACACTATTGAACAAGGGCGAGCGTTGCGTATCCAAACGAGGGCGCATAGAGAAGACAATATGTGAAAGAAGAAGCACCGGAGCACTCCGATCTCGTATCAACGGTTTGCTTGAAAAACGAAAAAAATGGGTCCGTAATTTAGTACCTCCAACGCCAACAAGATCTGTACTAGCACACCTGGATCGTGCACTTTATTTAGATAATAAAAATATTTTCGGCTTCATCCCTTTAACGAAAGGAAATAATTCCACACATTATTATACGTAGTAGACCAACACTACACGCACCGCTGCATAATGTTTAAACAGAGTATCTAAAATATCAAAAGACAATTAATACATAAACTAGACGTCCATCCATGGGATCGTGCACTTGATTATTATAATAATAAGATATCCATATCAGAAGTAACAAGTATATACGATAGACTATGTGGAATATAGGTAGAGCTTTTCAAGGGAAAGAAGCTAGAAGAAACAAGAGTCAGAGGATTGCACATTACTCCATATTATTGAGCTGGAAACCTTAAAATTTAAAAAACATCACAAATAATGGAAACGTACTCTGCCTTTGCGCAAACAATGATCCAGTCTACGTTCGTGGCCCCATAGAAGAATCGCCCATTGACGATGGGGTCACGGCGTAGGCATTCCGATTCATCTCCAACTTGGGCAGGTTCCGTGTCACCAATGGCGGAGCTAGGATTTTAGATTAGGATGGTCCAACTAAATATAAAATTTTTAACACCATAAATCTACCATTGCAATGCCAATCTAAAATTCCGAAATTGAACCTGTTCTCCTATTCCAGTGTTTGCCATGGACGGATGGTGCAAGCCTGCAGCCGCACAGGGGGCCAGGGGCACGGATGTGCGGTACTTGTGCCCCTTCTCCGGTCTCCATCTGTGGCAGTGCGCTGCACGTAGCCATCAGCAACGGCAAGGCAGTGCCTACTGCCTACTACCTAGGGCTTAGTGGAGAGAGTCAGGGGCTATTTGAGAGCAAGGAGTACGTAGAGGGGGAGACAAATAGAAACAAGGGCAAGACGTACCGCCTACCGGCCGGTGTAAGCTGCTGCTCGCCGCCGGCCGCCCACCTGCCGCAACCATCCGCGGCTCGCACCATGCGCAACGGCAGGCCACGAAAGGGGCGAGCGAGGGCGACAGACGACTCTTTCCGCGTGTGGGCAATGCAACGAATCGAGGAACAACGCAGACAGAAGAGATGCAGGCCGAAATACGTGAGGCGTTGTGGGCTTTGGGCCAAAATTCTAGCCGTTTTGGTCGACGAGCTGAATGTTGCCGATGGACGCAGCGCTTTTGACGTCCGTTGGCAGGTACCCACTTCCCATTGGCGTTGGCTTCGTTATGGGTGCTGACACGACGCCGCCAAACGTTACGCCGACTGCTTTGTCTGCAAAGCCTCCGGTGAAGAGCGATCTAGGGAAACGGCCGATCAGTTGGGGTTCCCGATCGAGCCCGCAGTGCACGAGCCAGTCACCTGATGTGCCATTCTGTACATGTAATAAGGATCATGTCTCTGTCAGTATATACTTATACATATACATGTATGTAAAGTATGATGAGCAAGCGAAACCGCACTCTGGCAAGAACGTACGAGAAGTAACGCACCTTGATGATTTTAAGGTTGAGATTTCGCTTGACTCCGTTGGGAGATGATACGTGGTCGATGACATCTCCAGGAGTGATGGCTGCACCTTTTTCAGGCTGAAAACCATTGCACTTCATGTTGAGGCAGCCTGTGCTTTGGAACCCATCATTCTGCGGTGACATTAGACTAGCTATTAGAGGAGAAACACTCCCATGTTGAAACTTAAAACAAATACATTTTTTTAAAAAAAAAAACTTAAAACAAACATGCTAGGTAGCTACTGCTATCGGTTCGCGTTGTGGATTCAGAAAAAAAAACAAAAAAGAAACTCACGGTCCACTTGGCATAGAAATGGGTCTTGGAATCACCGTACAGGTCGGGTAAAACCTACGAGAGCAACGGGAGTGTCAGCCAATTTCCTGAAATTGCAGATATATAGGTTATATATATATACTTAAATCCCAACCAATCATAATGTTTTTCAGGCTAGATGGTGCGCCATCTCCTTCGTCTGAAATCCAAACCGCTGCCGCACTCCCTTGTCCTTGCGCCAGCGGGAAGCCATAGACGTCCATTGTTCCGATGAACCCGTAATAACCATTTGGTGCCATTGCGGCACCATGATATGCAAACTAATTAAGTTATGACGAGTAACAATTAATTAATAACATCTATTCAGAAACAAAAAGATTAAATAATGTTCTGTGCTCTATCACAAATTCACAATGCGCCGTAGCTATCCTACATTACTGTCTCCACCAAAAACAAGAATAGCCTCCATGAGGAAGTGAAAAAGGGGTCGATGATGCACCAAGCACATAGCGGATCGGAAGAACTCACGCAGACGATATTGGCGTCAGAAGAAGAATCCTGGTGAGGTGAGACGTGGTCGATCAAGCCAGGAATCGAACTTGTTCCATTGATGGGCGCATGGGACTTTTGTTTGACCTCCTCACCTGTTGGATGGCTCCGAGATCCATCGGCACCATGGGCTAGAAGCAGCACGAACAGAGCCACAGCAACCAGAAGGATACCCATCTCACTTTGTATCAGATTTGCACAGCATGAAAAGTATACTACGCGTTACGGCATGCATCTAGCAACGCGCATAGCTAGGTCACCATATATACACTCCAACTTGAGACATTTTAACGATATACAGGGAAGATCTTGATATCCTCATGATTTTCTTCATTAACTAGTACAAAGATTATGTGGATTCCCTACTGCTTATCTTTCTTTAATCTGGCATGGATATGTGTGCATTTGTCCGGTATAGAGCGGTTGGGCCTCTTAAGTCTGTGAATTGTAATTAAGCACATGATACTATTCGGATACGAGTCCAATTATGTGATATACGATGATATGATGCACCATTTCCGTAAGAAAAACATTGATACGGTGATACATATGCCTTGGCAACATACTCTGCCGGGCGCCGTCCCAAAACCAGAAGGTAAGTTGTTTAGTTTTGTCGTCTTAGAAAGGGGCGGCCATTTAAGAGCAACTTAGCCTAGCACCCGAGTCGGCCCATGTAAAAGGAGCCCATAATAGAAGACACATGTCAGGCAGCCCACGACCGAACCTAACGGTCAGACAGACAAACCTACCAGCTCGCCAACGTGCTCCCTCCGCACCTGCTCCTTGCATTCTCCACACCCTGCCTGACACTGACAGAAGAACCACAGCGCCGCCCGTTCGCCGCCATTCTTCCAGCCGCGTCCATCGATGGCGAGCAACGCCATCATCCAGGCCAAGCTGGTGTGTGCACACAACACGCGCACGCATGCGCCTCCCGTCCTGCGGCGTTGCTCGCAGGGCTCCGCCATGGCCAGCCGTGCAGTTGCCGACTTGCAGCGCATCTTCGTTCGTCTGACCGTTCATGGCTTCGCAGGTGCTCCTCGGGGACCTGGGCGCCGGGAAGACGAGCATCGTCGTCCGGTTCGCCAAGGGACTGTACTACGAGTGCCAGGAGTCGACGATCGGAGCCGCCTTCTTCTCGCAGGTGATGTCGCTGGACGAGGCCACCGTGAAGCTCGACATCTGGGACACCGCCGGCCAGGAGCGCTACCACAGCCTCGCGCCCATGTACTACCGCGGCGCCGCCGCCGCGGTCGTCGTCTTCGACATCACCAGCACGGTTAGTTTACTGACTGACCTCTCATATTCAGATCGCCATGATCGATTTGCAAACCGTCCTGCTTCGTACCCTGCAGGACTCGTACATGCGGGCGAAGAGATGGGTCGACGAGATTCAGAGACAAGGCACATGCTATTTTATTACATTTCATCTCATCATTTCGTTTCCAGTGTTGCTTCTTTCAAGTTTTCTTCTATGCAATGCTACATTTCACATGCTGATCAAAATTAAAGCAGGGAATCCACATCTGGTGATGGCATTAGTTGGCAACAAGGTTGATTTGGAAGAAAGGAGGCAGGTTGGGACACAGGTAAGCACAACTGTCTCATGTATCAAGCCTGCTGCAACGGCAGGCAGGAATCCTCATGTTGCTGCATCTGTTCTGCGATCCTGATGCCTGCAGGAAGCCATGGACTACGCGGAAGCAAACGGCCTCCTCTTCACCGAGACGTCGGCCAAGACGGCGCAGAACGTCAGCGAGCTGTTCCACGAGCTCGGCAAGTGCTCTGTCCGTCTCAGCTTCAGTTTTCTGAATTGTTATCTGTTGATCGATCGCATGATTGCTTAGGGTGTAAACGTTTTTGTGCATTGACAGCTGAAAGACTGGTGGAGTTGCGGCCTAGTCGTCCAGCCGGAATGATCCTCCACGACGGCAGGCACCGCCACGGCAACGGCGGCGGCAGGTGGCGCTTCTGCTGCTCCGGCTGACACCGTATTTGTTGCATGAATCGTCAAATCCATCACAAAAACATTAGGAACGAAGTATTATTCTGTAGATGCTGTATTATTCTGCCTTTGCGATGTTACGAACCTTCACATCTGTGTAAGAATGTAACTAGGAAAATCATGCTCTCCACATTAGTGGTATACAAATACAATTATGCCGATGACATGATTTTTGGTGGTCACTAACAAAATCCTTGTGTTTGATCAGAAAAAAAAAAGTCTATAGTTTTACGTGGAAAGAAAGCACAGGATTCTGCATCAGTTAGGGTTTAATATCCAGTACAAGTGGTAGAAAGAAGTTATACAAAATTTGCTGTATCAGCCTATGAACAAAGAATAACTATCAACAATCATCTGTGGTCTATAATTTAAGCTCTACACATGCAAGGTGTGAGGGGATTCTCCCAAAGGTCATAGTGTGGGAAGGTGGGCTCAGGGAGGCCGGTTCGCGTCTGATGGGTGATCATCACGTCCTCCACGAAAGTCGCCCATGGCATGTAAGGGTCGCCAAAGAACTTGGACATGAGGCCCTTGTCTGGCTTGATAGACTTGAGACGGTGGCGCCCCATATAGCGGCGGTAGCCGATGATAAGCTTGGCGAAATTGCCACCGTGGGTCATGACAAACACGTCTGACTTCAGGCATACCAGGAAGTCCAGCGCAGCAAGGCTGGTTACATGCTTCTTGAAAGGCTCCATCTCCTCCTTGCTTGCAAGATCTTCTTTGCTAACCTGCATTTATCAAAGGATTGCTCAGTTGCTTCTTAAGCAGCATGATCAGTTATTTCTTGGGCAGCTTCTATAAACTCCATAAATCTACAATGCTAATGTTTAAGATTAGTTATCTCAATTATATGTATTGCTTTGGATACTTCTTTGCATTCTGTGTTCCTGTCTATATTTTAAAATATCAAAGACAAGATACAAGGGGCCTGCGTAAACTTCAAAGGCACCTACCAGATTGGGGAACATATTCCTCAGGGGTGCCATCCTTGTGTTTCCACCGTACACCTGCCCTGATGCAACGTAAATCTGAGTTTCCTTTGTATACCCCATCGCACGCAAAATAATTCCAATTTCCCCAGGTTCGAGTGGGCAGCGGCCTTCTTTTCTCTTCTCTAGTGCTAACGGCCATAGGTGTGATCCATTCTGCACACAAGTACAAGTGAACAGAATATATTCAAATAGTGCACACCACCGTTAATATTTTTAAGAATTATGTCAGCGTCTGGCATTAAAAAAAACTGAAAATTCACATCACCTTGTACCGCCTTGGCCACTGTTTCTGTCTATAAGTAGCCATCATAGCTTTCTCCTCTCTAGTTCCAGCAAAATCACAAAAAGAAAGACCCACCATGCCCTTCTCAAATCGCAGATGAAGAGCCCTTTGAAAGCAAGTGTGATTGAATATGTGATATCAATTTGTCAATTGCAAGCAAGACAAATAGAAGACAGCGGACCAAGCTTACATGTACGGGTTTAAATTGCCTGTTCGGTTCCTCATCCTTGTTGCTAGTTTGTCAGCCATTTCTTCAATGTCAGGTAGAAACTTCAAAGCATGATAATTAACTCGACACCTGAGCCGGTTAATATCCATTGGAACATTATCATACCTGAAATGGCATGCTTAAACATAATTAGCACATCTATAGATGCAACCATAGGGTAAAAAATGTCTCAACTATATTGTCATCTTGATGCCATGCTACACTTACCCTAACCTATCAACAAATGGCTTGATGGACATTATCTTTTTCTCTTTGATCCTTGGAAGCACATTGTCAACATAAAATTGTGCTGAAGCGTACTTTGGGATATTTTTTACAGTGCGCCTGTTACAACAAACATACGGAACTTTAGAGGCGAGAGTTGAAAACACAATCTCTAGCTGTGTCAGTGCTGTATAAGGATAATAACTCTTGCAAAACCAAAAGTGAACGATGCAATTGTGTATATGACTAGGCAACTAGGTTGCAAGTGTGGCTATACAAAGCAAGCAGCAGCAGTTGTCCAGTCAGGTTGCCCTTCAGGTTCATCAGTTCATGTGATCATCAAAAAAGAAAAGGAGCCTATTTTCAGGTTTGTGTAATCAAGGTATAATAATACCCTCACTAACAATAGTGCTTATTTTGAGATGACAAAGGGTAATATCGACAATAACAGTATCAATCCTATGTGTAACTTTTAGCACAAGGGATAGCTGAAACTGAAGCAACTAACTTTATACTGGTGAAAAGCTCCTCCTTTTCTGTGAACCAGTCAGGAATATCTCGAACAATGCGCACATCATCCTTCAAATAATTTATAAAATGATCTACATCAAAGATATCTTCAAATTTCCTGCACAAAAAGATAAAAGTTCTCAACTACTGAAGGAATCATGAAAACGGTAATGTAAGAAAAAAGGGTGACCATAAGTTGTTTAGAGAAAAAACGGTAAAAGTTCATCACTTACGTTTGATCTTTCCATATTTGATCCTGCTTTAGCACCGGCAGTATAAGCGTGGCATTCATTATCTTAGCAATTGCAACAGCATTACATATCTGTAAATGAATCCAATTTTCCAAACAAATTAGTAATGATGCAATTCTACTAAGACAATGTGCAGATTTCACTAGAAAAGGTAATGCTATATAAGAAGCTAACAAAATTAGCTGGCAACAAAATGACGATTTTCCAAAATTATACTATTAAGCACAAATACCATATAAAGAATTACAAAATCAAATAGATTAGGTACATCAAGATTTTCCTTTGTAAGCCTAAGAATGTGGTGTGGAATAACTCATGTGTTCACAAGACTACTACTTAAAGGGCATAAATTCTGAGAAGGGCACATACGTACAGCTATACGTTGCTGGTTTAATCCACCCTCAGCATGAATAAATATAAACCCAGAGGTTTCATTCTCTGACACAAGATCTGCAAAATAGAGGAGATCAAACTGGTAGTTGTCAGGACCATGACTTCAAGCGAATTTTGCCATGTCAGGCCTTGCAAAGTGAAAACACTTTCCCAATAGGGCATGTACAGTGAAGGTACTTAGACATGGTGCTTATAGGTAACTAAACCGGCTATTTTTTGCCACACCGTACGCACCGAGTGCTTATAAGGTGGATAAGGTGTTTAAGTTTGCCCTCGGTGCTTAAAGTGTGCTAACAAGGTGGTTAAGCCTATTTAACCTTGAATTTGCATTGGGGGATTAATGTCTGTACATGCACGCGCGAGAGTGGTGCATCGACTAATGAAAAACTATCATAGTATCATGACCTGCAGTCCACGTTACTAACAACGAATCAAAGTGATCACTACAGCAAAGAGCAAACTAGGGATGCAACTAAAGCAGTCAACCAATTACCATATGCTTTTTCAATTGGGACACTCAGTTTATGTACTTGCCTGAGATCTCGTCGCTACGACGCTCAGCACACGGCTTCCAGGAAGTGGCTGCTGCACGAGGATTCTCCCACAGAGAGTCCCGATCGCTCACCTGCAGCGTAATACCAAGCCAAACAAAACAACAATTCAGGTCCCAATCACATTGACAGGCCCCCTAATGCATCGCTCAAATGAACACCTCATTACCCGGGGGCAGTGGAGCCGAATCCCCTCCTTGTGGCACAGGTACGGCGCGTTCTAGGGTCCAGCACCGACACGAGCGTAAGTAGCAAGCAGGAGATCTCCATGAACGTAATTGAGATGCAGTGATCAAGGAATCGAGAACTCACGAGGCGTGACCAGACGGAAGGGGCGGAGAAGAGCGCGGCGAGGGCGAAGCAGGCGATTGCGGCGACCAGGATCCGGTAGGAGGTGGAGGCGACGGGCGACCTGGGGTCCTCGAGCGCGAGGAGGGAGCGGACGGGGGACGGGAGGGACCACCTCTGGTGGGGGCGGAGCCCGTCCTTGCTGCCGCCGACGCGGGGGGAGGCGACCAGGGGGGACGAGGCCGACGCGGCCTCGGCGTCGCGCTTGGACGGGGAGCTGGAGGCGCGGGTCGCCGCCGCCGCAGCCGTGGCGTGCCGCAGCTCGGCCATGGCGCGGCCGCCCCCGCCCCCGCCGCCCGGCGTCCGTGCGGGGTTTTCTCCCCGCTTCTTCCGCGGCGGCGCGCGGGGGTTTCACGGTTGCGGAGGCGACGGCAGCGAACTGTTCGGATCTCCCGAGTGAAGTGAGGCGAGGTCGGGGGGACTGTACCCGGAACCGGTTTTCCAGCTGCGTTCACTACTGTTCAGTGTTCACAGTTCAGGGGCTTCAAGTTACTTTCATCAAAAGTGAAATTTTCAACAACAAAAAAAAGAACTGATTCATGAAAAATTATGATTTCAAATAGATACTTTACAAACATTTAATCTCTTCATCGTAAGTTAAAAGGTTTTAGAAGTCATTTAACCAACTTCAACGGATTTGGTAGTTGTCAATTAGAGCTCAAATAGAGATTCAACAACACATACAAGCATAATTTAGTTGTTGGCTCGGTAAACGTTACTCCCTCCGATTCCAAATTATAGGTCGTTTGGTTTTTCTACATGCATAGATATTATTATGCATCTGTATATCTAAGTGTATAATAAAGTCTATGAATTAAAAAAGTAAAACAACCTATAATTTGGAACGGAGGGAGTACTAGCAATGCAACCTCTCCTGTAGCACGATATGATTTTAATCTAAACAAGCACAAAGACAGTTCACGTCGGGTCAATGCAAATCGGAGAGTGGTTGTTGAGCCCCTGACTATTCGCAAGCATTTCACGAAACAAACAGTTCACGAGAGGAGTGGAGCACTCCGAATTGCTCCACTAATTCCTATGGTAATATGTGGTATAACTGCTACTCTACTCTTTAAGTCTTAACATTCCATCACAACCGGTAAAACAAAAAGTCGAGAACTATATTACACTTGAAGATTAGGATAATCACCGTACTCAGTTAGCTACAGTTAGGATCAACGAGAGCTACGACTGCTACAAATCTTGCAATGTCTGATTCCACAGTTTTTTCCTCACGATCAATACTCTTTCATCACCCGACGAGAGTGCATCTTTCTTAGCTTTCACCTCAAATGTCCAGTCATCCCACCTTAGCGCTGGTAAAAGCTTCTTGATGTAGTTTATGACAGCGGCTTTGTCTCTGATGATCGCATAACCTTGAGGCCTAAGGATGCGGTCCATCTCAATCAGCAGATCCTCCAGGCTACACCCCTGCTTCTCTATCTCAGAGAATAGAAGCCAGGCGTGAAGGAGGTCGTAGGTGCGCGGGTATGTCGAGAATGATTCACACCTTCAGTTAAAAAGAACCACAAATAATGAATTTAGAAGCAGATGTTGAAGCATTTGAGTATGGATATACACAGAATAATGCACAAAACACTTGTCAGCCATAAGTTAACCATGGAAGTCATTACAAATGGAGAGAAACAATGGAATGGAGCACCTGGATCAGATCTGGAGATAGGCTCAGGTTTTTCAGTTTTGTGTAATCATAATAGCAATTTAGGGAAATTTTCTTATGGAGAGAACTACTGCACGGCTTCCCCAATCATGAATTCATGATGAGCCATGACTTATTACCATCTACACCATCTTCCAAAATATGACAACTGGACTACCTGAATTTCTGAAACCGTGTCTATAACTGCCAGTTATCCTGTCCCATACAAGTGGAGTGGAGCCAATCTGCCACCATCTACTAGTTGCATGGCTGAGTGAGTTCCACAGAATTACACGCAATTGCATCTTAGAAACCAAACAATTTATCACAACTTCTGCGCATAACAATGAGCTTATACAGACAATCGCTAAAAAGCAACTTGAACATCTGTACTTTCTAGTTAATTAAAGTTAGACGACAAACCAAAAAAATTATTCTAACAATTGTAGGCATGCAAAATTGACCTTGAAACAATTATATAAATGGATGGGAGTAGAAAAAAGTTCTTACCAGTTATGGATAGTCCCCATTAAACCGCGATCATATATAACCTTTAGTTTTCCAGATTCCGTGAAAGGAACTACATTCATTACCCAGACATCCTTTTTCCTCAGAGATGCTGCAAATCCACCAAGGTTGGCGCTCATATCCATAACATTTCTAAAGGGATCCTTTTGTATCTCAGATTTCATGTGCTTCCAGTACTGAGTTACTCTAGAATGCCAAATCTCCTGCAAGCGATATTTCAATGTCAAAAAGATCACCATCAGAAAGATGTGTGTGCTTATATTGCAAAATCATGCCGTTACTCACATTGTCTTCAGAAAAATTGTTTGAACTGATCCCAAGCTCTTCAAGGCGAGGTGGTGGTGCTGTGAGCCTTTGTGGCCAGGGAAGCAATTCACTGCCTTTAACCTTGTTAACTCCTAGTTAGGCAAAAGATCATGCCAAATCAGAATGTCAGTGTGCTAAACCAAAAGGGAGGCAACACATGATTGATACCTGAGCTATTTAGTACAGAAGTATAGAACAATACTGAATTTACAATTTCCCAAGGAAAACATGCAAGGTGAATTCGTTGATCAATAGTTCCAGAACCGTAAGAACATGCATACCGGAACTCAATCCAAATACGCAATATAGTGCTATAACTCATAGACTACATATGTCGGTTCAGCAAGGAAGACGTACAATTATTCTAGCAAATCACACAACATGTCATTTAGTTAATAGTAAAATATTGGAACAATTTAAAGTAAAGCATTTAACACGTGATTTACTTTTCCCAATAACAAATTAGTGTGGAAATAGTAAAAGAGTTGAGGCACCGCTGTCAACTTAAAAGAGGGAGTAATCTTTGAGGTCTACAATGACACAACTAAGGGGGACTGTTTGAGCCTATTGGTGCATGAATGGGCAGCCCAGGGGTTATGGCACCATGTATTTTCTTCGCATATAATCCATATAGAATTCAAACTCCACCAGACTATAAGAGGCAGCATAAAAGATTAAGGCATTCGGTCACTTGTCCCAGATTCTTAGTCTGATCTGGGAGAAGGAATGGTTGTGGTCACCTAATTCCTAGCAGTGGCACTAATGTAATCTCTTATCTTTGGTCTCTCTTTGGACATAAAACTCTCTTCTTAATGAAATGACAAAATCAAGGCATTTGATGATCTCAAGGAAAATCAAGGAACTGTGCTTACTCTTAGAGTATGGAGTTAGGCATGCTTTCATGGGTACATTCCAAGCAGCATCTGGATCATCATCACGTTCGCACATGGGAGGACGTGTTCCAGGCTCTCTCCTCATATAGCATCCATTGGCCAATGGCTTGGCCCATATCACCGTCTGGTTCTTCTTAGATGCAACCCGCCAACACATTCTTCGAGCAAGATCGCTCATCCGTCTCCATATCTTCCTGTTGAAGGGATCCTGAGCATAGGCCTCCGGTGACGAATACACAAAATATCCCCCAGGCCTTAACACCCTATCAACTTCCAGCAACAATATCCCGTTCCTCTGAAGCCAGTCGATCCGACAACGAGAGCAATGTGCCATCTCGAACGAGCGGCTTGGGTATGGCAGCCTCCTTGTGCCCAGCACGCCAAGGGTTGCTGGGATCCCTCTCTCAAGGGCAAACTGAATTTGGTTTTCATGCACATCATTGGGAGCAAGAGACATTGCAAGTACATCGTGCGAAAGAAGGTAAGCCCCGAAGCTGGCAACACCACAGCCGACATCAAGCACATTCCTAACATTCCCTCCATTGTTAAGCTTGCCATTTGGAAAATTCAGCATCTACCACCATATGAAAAAAAAGAAAAGAAAAACCATTGATCCCATTAGCCTAAGATAGCCACCATGTGCAGTCGACTAACTGAAGGAAGTTGAATATCTCAAACCTGCGCAAGGTGCACAATATACTTGTCAGCGCCAGTGTGGAAGTGGGTGCCCCCACCAGGGAAGTTGATCTTATCACCGTTGACGACCATCCACCGCTGGTCTGACTTCTCAGCGGCAAGGTGCGGGTGAGGTATGTTGGCTTTCCACACCTCGTCCCTGCTCCTTGGCCACCTGATGGGCACCTAAGTAATCATCACGCACATCACATCAGCATGAGCACAACAGTCAACGCTCAACAGACAAGTGCACGCATTGGTGCAATACACGGTGGTGTCTCTTACCTGATAGCCGTCGGGCGGTGGGATGAGGCAGTTGAGGCGGCGCGGCGCGGGCGGGCAGTGGCGCTCGTAGTGCTCCATGAGGGAGAGGTTGAGCCGGAGCCGGAGCTGGTAGTGGAGAGCGCGGTCCAAGCACGGGATCAGCTCCGAGTGCGTTGCGTCGCACACCTGAACGAAGCCCTCAGCAGTCAGTACACGCACGGCGTGGGTCAGCAAAGCAGGGGCCGGCCATCACGACTCCACTAACGATCGAAGCAGAAAGCACGGGGGTAAGACGACAGGCGCACCGGGATGGAGGGGAGGACGAGGTCGGCCGGGAGCGCCTCCGTCGCCCGGGCCCGGAACCCGAGCCGGCGGAGGGGGAGGCGAGGGTGGGCGCTGCCGCTGCGGATGGAGGGAGCGAAGGCGGCGCCGTAGAAGAGGCAGAGGAGGGCCACCGCGACGACGGCCGCCGCGAGGAGGGACGCAAACGCGCGCCGGCCCAGCGCGCCACCCCCGCGTCCGCCTCCCCGGCCCTGCGGCTGCGATGGCGGCTTCATCGCCCTCCCACTCCCCGCGCGGCGTGTGTCCTCCCTCTTTACCGGCCGCACGGCGTCGGCATGAGTGATGTCGGAGCGGGCCTGTGTGTTTCTGAAGGGGGTGGGGGGGGGGGGGTGTTTGGTTGGCGGGCTCACACCACCCGCGGGTGGGGCTCACCGAACGGACCACGGAGGGAGGCGGAGACGCGGGTGCGGAAGGGGAAGAGCCGTAGCCGCGTGGGAAACCAAATGCGAGCGGCGGATTGGTGGGGTGGCGGCAGGGTAGAAGGCGGTGCGGTAGCCGCCGGTAAGGAAGGGCATGGCCGCGTGGGGGCCTGGGCCGCGGTCCTCTCTCCGCTCGTGAGGCTGACTCGTGGGCCGTGCGCTGACATGAGGGGAGTGTGGATCAGCCAATTGGGTCCCGTTGCGCGGGGGATTACCGCGGATGCGGGGGAATTTTGGGAGTTTTTCATGCGTCCGGTGCCGGGCGACGCGTGGGTTCGGGGACTTTTGTCGGGCGCGTACGGTGAAAATGGGGAACGCACGGTGCCAGGCTCGTGCCCTCGCCGTGGTCGGCTGGTGGTGACGGCGTTGCAGTGCCGGGCTGCCAGCTTGGTTTCCTGTAACGCTGGCTGAACCTTTTTTTTTTTCGGAAAAAGGATGTAACTTATATTAGAAGATAGCAGTACATCCCTTTCTTGCAGAAAGGAGCCTGAGTAAAACGAGAATTACAACAAGATCCCTGCTACACCTACTGTTCGCCAAGGCTGACACCCGAGCATCAATCCCCCAAACTCGCCGAGCCAAATCGAAGAACGGACTCCAAGCTTTGGATAGCTGCAAGAGGTTCTCGGTAATAGAACGTCAGCCGTCAGTCTCCTCGATTTGGCACCACCGCGCACTTCCTCCACAAACCGCAGCCCAGATGCTCTAGTAACCAGCTCTGGCAACATCAGGAAGGGATCCAGCAATCCAAGAACCGAATCCAAAGAAGAAAGAAGACATCCATGCACAACTCGAACGCCACAAAAATTCCACTCCACCCTGCCACCCCAAACAGCAGCTAGCAGAGGGAAAGCAAGCCGCAAAGGATCCGCCGTTGCCTCCTTCAAGCGACCAAAATCGAAAGAGACGAACGACGAACCTCCGGCAGGACGAACATCGCCGGAGAAGACGAAAGGATCGACTTCAAAGCCGACGAAGAAACTTATTCGGTGACGGAATAGCTCCTCCGCAGCCGCTACTCCCCACAACCCTAGCTCCGCCATCGCCGACGATGGCGAGCAAAGCCCTAGGCGTAGATACTACCCTACCTACCCTATATACATCCGCACAATGATTCCCTGGCCCTCCTCCCTCTCCGGTGCCAACCCGGCCGCCGGAGAGGAAAGGGCCCGGCGGAATCGCCGCCGGAAGGAAGTCCGCCTCTCGTTCACCCCTTTTCACCCACTCAGCACTGTAGCAAGGGATGAGGACGATTTTGAATAAGCTGGAGCAGAACTAATGCTGGTTGAAGCTTGGGGGCGTTTGGTTCAGTATCAGATTTTACAGCTTGGGGCATTGGGATACAATGTGCTAAACTTTAACAGCGTCATATCGGATGTTCGGATGCTAATTAGAAGGACTAAATATGAGTTAATTACAAAACTAATTGCACGGATGGAGTCTAATTCGTAAGACGAATCTATTAAGGCTAATTAATCCATCATTAGCAAATAGTTACTGTAGCACCACATTATCAAACCATGGACTAATTAGGCTTAATAGATTCGTCTCGCGAAAATCAGACTCCATCAGTGCAATTAGTTTTGTAATGAGACTATATTTAATACTCCTAATTAGTATCAAACATCCGATGTGACAGGTGCTAAAGTTCAATGAGGGTATCCAAACACCCCATTAGTTTCATGTGCTGTTGTACTGACCGATTTGCAACAATTGTTTGGTTCGTGAACCATGTCATGCAGATCTTACTGAGAAGAATGGATTTTTTTTGCTTTGAATGTTAGAATCATGTTAAGAGTTCAGACATAAGAGCCCCGTCTTTAATATGCACAATATTTCATTTTGAGTGATAACTAAATTTATTTAGATGAGTCACGGGAAGCACAAATTGTGTGGTTCAGATCCTATTCATACCAACGTCCCTGCATGCCAATACCAACATAGCAACCATTCTCCCTTAAAAAAATAGTTTGCTGGTTTGGAAAGAACTAAAAAAATAGATCAAATCTTAATTTATTGATGCGGTAGACACAACTTGTAAGCGACAAGGAGATGATCTCGCAACAAGAGGTGATCGAAGACCGCGGACAAATAATCCCCTTTGTTCACGATCCTCGATCGATCATCACCAAGTCGCTTGCAATTCATCTCTGTTGCGCCACTAATTAAGGTGTGATCTATTTTTTTAGTCTTTTTCAAACTAGCGAGCTGTTTTTTTATGGTGGATTGGTTACCATGTTGGTATTGGCATGCAACCACGTTGGTATCGGTAGGACCTGAAGTTCTGAACCATGATTAGTACCTCTTGTGACCCAAACAAGTTTATATACGTAGATATGTATTTTTCTAATTGAGGTACCTGTTTAATCACACGAGACAAATTTAGCTACCCGTGATGTATTTTACTCTTTCACTTTCTATGGCAGTATTTTTATCTTCAAATATAAAATACATCAGACTTTAGTACTATTTTACAGGAAAGATAGTCCTTTGTCCTTGATTGCATACCATGGCTCTTTGCGCTAGCCTGTCTTGCACTCTTGCTAGTGTTGTTATTGCTCACAATCAATAACCGATAAAATTGTACTCATCCCACGTCAACAGTAAGAAATTATTATGATACCTTTTTAATTATGTGTAAATCTATTTAGTTTTTCAAAATAAAATAAAAAAGGAAAGTATCTACAATTGAACCATTGTAACAAAGCTCTTATGAGAGATTTAGAGTGATTTTAATTTATAAGGCTTATCTATTGTTATTATTACGTAGAAAAGTCTTGTGGTAAGCTGTCTAGGAGGTGGTGCCATGGTGGAGGGTGTTCGATGCTTGTTGCCACATTTTAGAACTGCGAAAATTGCATAGTGCGATATGTCAGCGGCTGGCAATTAGATTCGTACGACAAAAAATTATTAGAGGTTACCTCTATATCACAAACTTTGTCTCACGTCCCCACCCTTCCTGTGGGTTTCATGGCTTACTTCGTCTCCTTGTCAATCAATCGTACTCATTTCGCGTGTTACTCTAGAGGCTGCAGCGTGTTACTTTAAAGACAGCAAACATAGTCACATAGACTCGTTTTTGCCCATACCGATTGCCAACATCTACCGCATACCCCTCATTAATATGTCTGCACATATTCTCCTGCCGATTCCACATCTGTTGCTTGGTGCAAGGCTGCGTGGCTTCAGTATCACCAGTCCACCATGTGCCATGTGACATAGGTTGTAATTTGGTAAATTATGTAGTACTTATCAAATTTTTTTAAAAATAAATCTTATTATGCAAATCCATCATTTGCTATCTAACTTATATGTGATGTGTTGATGGAATTATCTTTAATTCAACTACCGTCTAATACCTTCGTCTTGTATAATACCGCCACATCTAGAAATCATGTACACATATTTTTCTTTGCAATTCTAATGTCTACTTCGATAGCAGTTAAAGATACAAAACACATACCATGGAATATGTATCCACGGACCACGATAGTTTCGGTACTGGAAGAGGAATTTAGGATTCAATCAGAAGATTGAGTACAAATTTGTAAGATTCAGTTAAATATTGAAAATTTTCATGTCAAAGTTATTAAGAGGGTGTTTAGATCTTTAGTCCGAACTAAAATTCATGTGACATCGAATATTCGGAGACTAATTAGGAATACTAAATATGAGCTAATTATAAAATTAATTACACGGATGGAGGCTAATTCATGAGACAAATCTATTAAGCCTAATTAATCTATCATTAGTCCATATTTACTGTAGCATCACATTGCTAATTCATGAACTAATTAGGCTTAATAGATTCGTCTCACAAATTAGTCTCCATATATGCAATTAGTTTTATAATTAATCTATATTTAATACTCAAGAGTATCTAAAAAATTCTTCCCCAAAACTATGTATTGGGGGTTCTCCTAAAAAATTTTTCCCCCAAAAGCATATCAGTCCACAACAGATCGCTAATAAATAGCCCCCAATATTTCAAACACAGGCCACGTCATCGTATTGGGCCCATCGGAAGGGACGCGCGGGTGTGCGGGAATCAGGATTGGGGAGGAACGCCAACGCTAAAATATACGCGGTGGCAGGCTGTTTTTTAGCGTCGCTAAAAAATTAAGGAAAGTTTAGGTGGATTGTTGGAGTTCATTTTTTCTTTCTTTTCCTTAAAAAAATATTGAGAGTAAGATTAGCAGCCTCTTGAAGTTGCTCTAGTTACCTAAACATTAGGTACCGAAGAAACAAGCACCCCCGGATTCCGGGAGTCCAAAACCATCCCCCGTCACCTGAAACTGAAAAGCACCCCAGTTCCGTCAGCCGAACCCGCACCGCCGCGCCGGAACTCACCAGATCGCGTCCGCTCGACCACCCCACCGGCCACCGCCACTCTCAACCCACTCCGGCGCCGCCGCAGCCTGTAGCCGCCGCCTGCCCGACCCCCCGCTCTCCGCGGGCGCGCGTCGCATGGCCGCCTCGTACTTCAACCACTCCTCCTCCTACCCGCCGCCGCCTCCCCCGCCGGGCACCTCCCCGTACGGCGCGTACCGCCACGCCTACCCCCCGGCGCCGGTTCCCCCAACCGCTTACGGCTCCTACTACGACCGCGCGGAGCAGGTCCTCCCGCAGCGGGACGAGCTCCGCACCCTCTTCATCGCTGGCCTCCCCGCCGACGCCAAGCCGCGCGAGGTCTACAACCTCTTCCGCGACTTCCCCGGATACGTCTCCTCCCATCTCCGCACGGGCAAATCCTCCCAGGTTTTCCCCTCTCCATACTATAGCCCCCTAGGTTTGCCCCACCGCTAGGGATTTCACTTGTGGCCTGGAGGTCTCCCTTTTCCTGTTCCTTTCTTGAAGGTTATATCTAACCTAATCGACTGTTTCTGTGTTGTAGGCGTATGCGTTTGCTGTATTTGCAGATCAACCATCTGCGTTAGCTGCCTTGAATGCCACAAATGTAAGAGTTCCACACGACATTGTTGAACTATATGTCAAAGTCTCACTCAGTTCAGCTAAATTACCCACATGATTTTCATCCAATTCACCATACTTCCAAAGTGATTGTTTCCGTGTCAGAAGTCTTGCCCGCAAGCAATTTGTTTATATCAAGTTACTAGCAATATTATTGACTCTTTTTGTTTTTTGTTGCAGGGAATGGTATTTGACCTTGAGAAGAACTGTTCTCTTCATGTGGATCTTGCAAAATCCAATTCCAGATCAAAGCGCTTGAGATCAGGTAGCCTTCAGTTCCAGAACATCTTTCCCACTCTACTGTGTGGTTCTTCATTGATGCTGACATACTTTTGGTCTCATCAGATGATGCTTCACCTTATTCTCCTGAGAAAAGAACTAGGAAACCTATGGGATTTCCTGATTCAGGTATCATTCAAGTAGCTTTTGAGACTGATATCATTAAAGAAAACCATCTGTATTTTCACACCTTGTTGATCTATGCATGATGATGGTAGTGCTTAGAGCTTACGGTAGCTCCACTACGATCACATGAACAATGCATAGGCTGTTCCAAATCCACAGTTCTACTCCCTCCCAGCAACACAGTTGATTTCTAACTGTCAAGGAAATTAGTTTATCATGAGTTCCTACAGTATATATTCCACTATTTTCTTTGCATTCATAAATGTGTATATCTGTGACTTCCTATCCTCAGTGAAGTGCCCCTTTTACTCACATGGCTGAACATTCTTACAAAGCACTCACCTTGCACATCTTTGGCACACTTTGCGCCCTATCAGGTGCTGGAAGCAATATTTACATATCTGGAATGGGTAATTCTTCACACAGCTTGAGTGGTTATCCTTCTGCACAAAGGTTATGGCACGATACTTGAGCACAGTTTTATCATGTGATTTTGTTGGGGGTCTGCTTTAAGCTACCCACCAGCTGATAATAGGACGTAGACAATCAATATTACATTGGAGCTATAATTTAGGAAATATTACAATTCTAATTAACACTGTTCCATTCTGCAGCTACACAAACCTTGAATCTAGTACTTCTGTCAGGAAGGTAAGTTATAGTCTCACACATTGTCTCTTGATATGTATATGTATGATGCTTTGTTGTTTTAAAATTAAACTTTGAAGCAACGAAACAAGATATTTGGATTTAGGGGGGTCACTCTCTAGCAGTAGTCCCAGTTTAGTTACTTCAAGTTTTTTGGGGAATTTTTGCTATCTTGACGGTTTTATGTGGAAACCTATGTGCCGTTTTAACAGATAATCCTGGTATTTAATATGGTAGCTGTAAAGAATTGCTACAAAGTTTGATACATTTTGTCAAGTTCTATCATTATATATGCTTTTGTGATTTGTTTCATTCACAAGAAGTTTGACATATTTTTTAGAAGAAAAAGCCATTTCCTGCATTTACAATATTATCCGTGCACTGGCTGCTTATATCTGCAGTCGGAATGTAAACGGCCTATATTATGTTGTCAACTTAATGACTTCAATTGTATTTTAATTGGTTGTCCACACATACAGTACAACATATGTTCGCATATGCCCAGATGATGAGGAACAAACCTTTGATGTTGGCCTGCCAAGTGAGCCATATTAAAAACTGAAGTGTTCAATGGAATACTGAATAAAGTCCCATGTCTATGAACTAGGACTGTGAAGCTTAAGATTTAAGAAAGTGAAATGTTTCAATATTTTCAGCTTTTAGTCTGTTTCTTCCTGTTTCTGGATGAGATGCTTTACTGAAAGAGGTGCGAGGTTTACATATTTACATTGTGCACTTGCCTGCAGGATCCATCCACATTTGCCCCTCAAAATAATCCTCCATGTCCTACTCTCTTTGTTGCGAACCTTGGTCCAGCTTGTTCAGAGCAAGAGCTCATAGATGTTTTCTCGAGGTATTTCCAATGTTACGCTTCATGAGATGTGATAAAACCTTTATTTTTATTTTTGACAACCTTATTTTCGTGATTAGTTGTGCGGGATTTGTGAAGCTGAAGATGCAAAACAAGCTTGGAAATCCTGTTGCATTTGTTGATTTCATGGTATAAGTGCTATTCTTCCTGTGTCCCTGATTACCATTTTATTTTATTGTCTATGAATCAGTGATGTGAACTATCATACCACCTTTTCTTAATTTCCAGCCACACACCCACTGCATTGGACTTATAGTGGTTTTATTTTTGTTACGTGGCTTATGGTGTACATACAGGGTTCGTGTTATATAATGGTTGACCTTTCAGTTCATGCCAAATCTAGAAGCTTTAATTAGAACTGGCACAAAAATATCACACTTGATTTCATCACTAGGCAGATATTGTGAAACATCAATGACTATAAATTGAGCCAAGGAGATGTCTCATATGTTCAGAGTATCTAATTATATTCCTTCCTGGTGATTCAATCCTGTAGAGATAAATTGAACCAAGGAGATGTCTTAAATGTTCAGAGTATCTAATTAGATTCCTCCCTGCTGGTTCAATCCTGCAGAGATTCTCTCTGTTTAATGTGTTTTGGATTGGAATTGAGGAAATGCAGTTATGCCTTGGTAAATGAGTTAAGTGGGTTATGAAAGGAAAATATGTATCTACTCATCATATAGTACTGAATTTCAATTATATCAGTTTGGCATGTTAACAAGATGAACTCAATCAATTAAGGTTGTGCTAATTGTACTTTAAACAATTTATATGCTTTCAGGTTTACTTTGATGTGGTTATTGTATATATGTGATTTTTTAATCTGTTGCTGCGCACACAGCTGCCAATACAATATCTCATCAAGTTCTAATATCCTAGTGCATACACAGTTGTCAATACAAAGCTTTCTGGATGTGATGCCATGAAATAGTGTGTAGCAACTGTTAAACAGCTGAAAACTAGCATTTTGTTCATTGTAATGCAATGCTGCTTTTTCTCAAGTCACATTTTTGAATTGCACAATATTTTTTTACAACTGCTATGTGCCTGAATTTCTTTCCAAAGTAAAACCCTAAACCTAATCTCATGTCTGCAGGATGCAAACAGCTCGACTGAAGCCCTAAATCGTCTCCAAGGAGTTATCTTGTATTCATCACCTGGCGAGGGAATACGTTTAGAGTATCCTACAATAAGGAATCTAGCCTTTTACTTGTATATTTGGCTGCAAATTCTTTTCTCAGGGTTTATTTGGATGCAAATATATCGGTAGGATCAATTTGATTGCTTTAATCATTACCATTTGATGAGAGTTGGTCACATTACATATTTGTTATGCCTGGACTTTGCAAGCACAATCACCAGATCATTTAGGCTAACTTCTAAAATTCATTTTTTGATTTCAGTTCATGTTTGTTCAATACTTCAGTCCCACCTCAAGTCATGAGAGCTTGGCATTGCAAGTTTAACAAATAGCAATCATTGCGGTAGCAATTATTATCTCATTTAAACCAGTTGTCTGTTGCCACAATGCATGCTAGAGCTTTTAATAGTAACCATGCTAATCACAGTACTTTCCATTCATCTTTCTTTTACTTTTGATCAAGTTCCTTAACATGTTTTTAGATATGCCAAATCCAGGATGGGCCTTCGTAAGCATGATAATAAGCGCCCCTAAGTGCAGCTGAAGAAAGATGAGGCAGCCCTTAGACAATGATCAACAGTTGTTCATTCATGGCTGGTTCTGATACCGAGCCTGCCGACATATTCATGCAGGGAATGCCCATGTTTTGGTCGCACGACATGATGTAACTGGGTTTGGTTGTATCACTTAGTATTGTCAGTGCGCATCTTTCTTTTCCTCCCTCCCTTCCCCAATCCTGTCACTACCTCTGCAGATTTTAAGCTAGGAGTGTTATCTACTTACAACTGAATTGAGAACGCTTTTACTTATGGTTATGAAAAATCAATTGTGCAGTACGTTATTTATTGTACTTGTTGATGGATGACAGAATAAGATCCAAGTGGGGTATATGGTGTAGAAACGTCAATGAAACAATGACTGTACTGTGACCTGTGTGCATTTGTTGTTCACAATCGCTAGTGTACTGCGAATGGTTGATCCAAGTGGGGTATGGCGCAACAATGTAGGAACATCAATGAATACTGTACTTTGAATGGTTATGTGGGAAAGAGAGAACATGATGGGTTTGGCGCACTGCATGATGTGTGTTTTATTCTCATGCTAAAATGCTGGTGTAAGTGTTGGTTCAGCGCTGAAGCTACTCACAAGAGCTCAAAGATTCCATTATATTCCCTTTTCTTGACTACAGCCTTCACTCTGATAATGTGTGGAAAAATTTATGTTCCCATTTATCATCAATCATGTTAGCATGAACCTAAACTAGATTAGCCGTGCTCTTTTATGTGTACTTAAGTTGCTGCTACCGGTTCGATCAACTCTATGCTTTCATGGAAAAATTTGGAGTAAACAATAAAGTTCAGCTTACACGGACGGAATCTGAAACGCTTGCCACCTGTGTTATCCTCTACACCAAAAATACTCAAAATTGCACAAGAAAAGACAAGGAAAAACCATCATCTTTGTATGTTTAGGCTATTTGCAGGTTGTCCTACTTTCTGCATACAAGTACTGTATCTAATAGTGATGGTTCTGCTGAACTGTACCAGCGCTTTTGTTTCCCTATCTGAACAATAATTGTTCACGCCTTCCATTAACAGGACAGGTTGTGGTCACTGAAAAGGTGAACACTGTAAACACAGAAAAGTAGTGAGTGATTGCTTCGGTAATCCATCGATAATTGCATAACATTTCGATGGAAGCATATTTTATTCATTCTCCTTAGTATCTTCTGCATCTGCATGCCTGCCCTACCAATGTCTGAGAGAGCCTGTTATTGGATATGATAGGACAAAGGCGATGATCTCTCAACTCTGTCGAATTTTAGGCTGTTAGCTTAGCTGCAAGTCACCAACCGACCCCTTCGCTGTTGCAACAGAACCCCTAAAGCTACCTGAACTTCCTGTACCTCTAGCGAGTGGTTGAGTTTGACATTTTGTTTAGAACAACACATTGGTTATCAATGTGATTGGCCTGTCCCACTTAACTGCACAGCTATCACGCCCTTCAGAAAAAGAGAGATCAAAATACCAGTACCGTCTGTTTAAGGGGGTGTTTGGTTCTTTAGTCCGGATTAAAGTTCCTGTTACATCGAATGTTTAGATACTAATTAGGAGTATTAAACATACTCTAATTACAAAACCAATTGCACAGATGAAGGCTAATTTGCGAGACGAATTTATTAAGCCTAATTAGTCCATGATTTGACAATGTGATGCTACAGCAAACATGTGCTAATCATGAATTAATTAGGCTTAATAAATTTGTGTCGCGAATTAGCCTCCATCTGTGTAATTAGTTTTATAATTAACTCATGTTTAATCCTCCTAATTAGCCTCTGAAGATTTGATGTGACATGAGCTAAACTAGCTTAAGGATCCAAACACCCTCTAAGTGGAAGAAACAATAAGTGGAAGAAACAAGGACAAACACCTTTTGGTTTTCTTCAGGAATCATACACTAATTCAGGTGCTGTTCATAAGAGCCACGTCATGTGTTAATGCTTAGATTTCCGGTTCAAGTACGATGTTTCTGAAGCACTAGCGCAGTCAGATCCCAACAGCTCCGTTGGTTGCAGCGAGAGGCCAACAGCAATGTGCTAGTTCTCTGTCAGAAAAATGAAACTGGTTTTATGGGTACAATGAAATGTTGTCTGCTGGCATTTAACACACTGTTTGCTAGTTCTTGTCAAAACTGACAGCTGACGTTGTTTATTTTTGCTGTCCAGGTTTTCTGCAATGAGTTCAGAGAGGTAGCTGGGATATTTTATGTTTGGAATACAAGGCCAAAAATACATTGTCCCCCAATTTGGCCGTCACATTAACACACTGGAGCATAACTTGTTCGAATCTATTTGTATGTTTAGCTGAGAACCAGTAATGTACTTCGTTCCTTTTTTAAGCGTGAGTCCTTAAGCATTGGTCAAGTGTAAGGCTCTCAGAGGTTTGCCTCCTGCATCCCAGCTGGATGGAATAAACTTTCCAGTTTCTCCTATCCATGCTCTGAGCCCTAAACAGCATTAAAACAAGTAAAAAAAAGAGAGGAGTGAGCTGCATACTATCAGGATTAAACAAAACCATCCCAAACCTTTCAGCAAGATTCTGATCCAGGGAGCATGAGCAATCACAGCATCCATGAGCGCTGCAGATCTGAAAAGAAGGCGAGACTTTGCTTGCGATGATTCCATTAACGCTTTGACGCCATTATCAACCTAATAGTTTATTGTCTGGTGGAGGAGCAGCATCAGATTGCGCGGCTCTCCTTTTCACCTTGCAAGGGGAGCTGCGGCATGGCGTGGAGATTTGGCGTATGCCAAACATTCTTGGGAAGCCACCTAAAGTTTATGGGCGTCAATGTTAAGAGACCAAGACAGCATGCTTGCTCTCACCTTTCTTCAGATGCACTGATCATTTCTTTGCTTTTGATGCTTGATATTTGATACTCCCTTGGGTCACAGTAAAGTGACCAAATTTGCAGAGCAAACGGCCCATCACTCCTCATGGTTTCCATGGATTTGTCCCAAAGAAATGCCTCTGCAGTATCATTATTCTATTTAGTTTCCAGAATATATTTCAATAGGAAAATTTTGGCGACGACAGTACAAAGATTCTGTTGGATAATATACACTGGGTGTTGTACTTTGCTTGTGCAAAATGTTGCCGCGTTCTATGCCAGTAAGACAAATCTCTCTGGTGCAGTGGTGCTAACTGTCGGAGCACCCTCTGCTAATCTAAGATTAGCTTACAATTGTTTCATTCTCGGTTGCACAATAAACTAATGCCAGTGGTTCAGAAATCCCCAGGAGAAGTGGGGGCAAATGCTTCAGGTTCAGGACAGCAGCGCTGCATGGGTTCGTCAGGGTGTTGGCAGCTTGTGCTCTCCGAGCCGGAGGCGTCAGTGTTAAACGGCGACGCAGTTGCAGCCAGACAGGGATGGCCGGACGGCGATGGATGGGCAGCAGATTGGCCAATACGTGTCAGGCCCGTGACTTAAATTCCAAGCGTATTCTGATAACATCTCCCCATCTAACTCATTTATGGGCGGAGATGTGCAATAGATTTTTTTTTTAACCAGGCAAGGAGCCGGCTTGAACAATTGCATTGATAAGTAAGGTTGGTGCTTACAGAGTTTTTGAAAAGAGGAATGAAGAGAGCAAAGAGAGGTAAGTTATATTACAACAGATTGAGGCCACGTCTTGAGAAAGGAGGAATCTACTGAAGCCTTGCTCCTGTGAGCCCAAAGGCAGACATCGGCGGCAGTATCGTGGGTCGTTGTTGATGCACCAGTGTAGAGGCCGTTGAACACCATTGCATTCCTAGACTTCCAAATGTTCCAGAGGATCACGAGCGCACCGCCAGAGCAATGTCGTCAGGGAGGTCAGCAAGTGATCCAGAGATCGCGGTAGGAGAGCAAGTGCGGGACAGCGAACCATCCAATGGCCCGCCAGACAGCCAAGGGCGGAGCCAGGTCCGTCAGGATTTGAGGTAGGGGGGTAATGGATAAAGCAACGTAGAACCGATAGCCACGTGAACTGATTGCATTCACATATAATGATACAACTAGTGGATGCTCGGCAACCTCGACTTCAATTGGTTTAGCGGTAGTAGGAACATTACTCTGATTATTAGAATTTTGTACATAATCATTATGAGTCCCCTTCCAGATTAGGAGCACTTGAACCAATCAGCTTAAAAAAATTATTGATGGTCTTTCTCTTCTCCATATTGATTATCTGTACATGCATCATGAAACACATAAAAAAATCCCCAAGATCTATAACTAAAAAAATGAAGAGGGAAGAAAACAAGCTGTGCAAATGAACTACAGTTGACAGTCGACAGAACCAAGGAGTGACGGAGGTGTGCGCACCTTGATTCCTCGTCCTTTTTACTGGCGGCGGCCAGCGGCGGCAGGAAAACACGACTCACGAACGGAGGGGGGCAGGGGCTGTCACCTGTCGCGAGATGCGTCCTTTTTACTAGCGGCGGCCGGCGGCGGCAGGAAAACACGACTCACGAATGGAGGGGGGCAGGGGTTGTCGCCCGTCGCGATGCATCTCGCCTAGCGCATGGGGGTGTCACTCGTGTCTCGTTGTCAGACCTATTTTTTAATGGCCTAATGGGCTAGCACAGGCACACAGCCAGGCCCAAGCCTGAGGCCAGCAAGCAAGGGGTGCCAAGGAAGCCTAATGACCTACGCGCGAACTTGCCGTTCTGCGCTTCCCAAGGGGTGCTAGGGGACTGGGGCCACTGGATGCCCGACAGGGTCAGGGGGTGCCAGGCCCCCTCTCCCTCCGCCACTGCAGACAGCCACCGCCTAGGGACAGCGTAGCAGGAGATGGTGTTAGTCTTCGTAGGCGCCGCAGAACGCACAAGCGGCCGATTCGACAATGTTCCGGTGATGTAGCAGCGCGATCGAGGGAAGACGGTGATGATGCACCAGCCAGAGGAAGTGCTTGCAGCGTGGAATAGCGGTGTTGTGCTAGATGGAGTTCGCGAAGTCGTCAATTGGCTATTGTTCCATGTGCCAAGCATAGAACCCGGCTGAGGAGAACGGCTGAAGGGCAGCTCCCATGCCTCGCTGATCGGTGAGGCCTTGGATAAGCGCAGCACTCGGCAGAGCTTGCTGAAGAAGTTGGAGCTCTGTTGTTGCGCCCGTCGATAGCCATGGGTGGAAGAAGAACAACCATTGCCATTGCTCCATGAAGAGGCAATAGACACATTGGGCCTCTAGCAATGTGACAGGAGCGTCGGGAAGAGGTCCACCAGTGACCACGGCCCCAACCAATGGTCGAAACAGAAACTGCAGTAGGATCCATCACCAAGATGAACATTGGTGCAGCTTCTGAACTCTGGCAGCAGCTTGAGCAAAGCTGACCACACCGGCGTGTCCAAGTGATGAGAATTGCTGAGGTCGCGGCCACCGCCGGGACCGTAGAATTGCCATAACCACCTTTGCCAGTTGGTGGTAGGGGGAGGTGCAGCTTGGCGAGGAACTTGGCTAAGAGGCCCTGGTTATGGATAGAGAGGTCCTTGATGCCGAGCTCGCTGCATTGCTTGTCCCAGCAGACAGTCTCCTAAGAGACCTTGCACTGGCTCCCATGGCACTTGCTTTCACCAGTCCAAATGAAAGCCCTACGAAGGGCATCAACTGCGTCAATGGTACCTTGAAGCAAAAGGATGGAGCACGTTGTGTAGACAGGCTGGGCACCCAGGACAACATTTGCTAGGGTAATGCGCCCACTCAGTATGAGGAGAGGGCCGCACCAACCAGGGATGTATCCGGCCACTGTGCGTACCAGAGGTTGCAGCTCACATAGCCAAAGCTTGGCGGTGGAGAGAGGCAGCCCCAAGTAGGTTTGGGGGAATGAGACCAATGGGCAACCGAAGACAGTGGCCAGGGAGTGAGCTCTTGTTCATCAACGGCAATGGAGACGAAGGTGCTTTTGTCAAAGTTGATGTGAAGCCCGGTCATCGAGGAGAAGTCTTGCAGCAAGCTCTTGAGGTTGGCCAATTGCTCGTTGTCTACCTTCATGATGATCAACGTGTCATCTGCATATTGGAGAACGGGGCACGGCGTGCCCGACAGTAGCAAGTGTTGAATGTCCCCGCGGCTTGAGGCGTGAAGCAACATCTGTTAGAGTAGGTCGGCAACAAGTATGAACAAGTAAGAGCACAATAGATCGCCTTGCCACAGGCCTTTTTTGCACTGAATCCACTTGCCGGGAACGCCATTAAGCACCACTGCAGTTTGGCTGGAGGCGTTGAGGGAAGAAATCCATTGGCACCAGTGTTGAGGGAAGCCTTTGGTGGCAAGAATGGCTTCCAAGGCGCCCCAATCCACCGAGTCAAAGGCTTTCCTGAAGTCTAGCTTGAGGACAACAGCAGGAGCCTTCCTTTTGTGACAGCATTGCACAAGTTCAGCAGCGTAGATGAAATTCTCAGCAATGCATAGCGTAAAACAGTGGTCGGTGCTCCTCAATCAAGTCCATCATGGCAATCACTAAGTTATAGTTGCGCAGGAGGTCGTGCAGTGAATGGAGGCTGCACTGCCACTTCTTCAGATCAGCCCGAGTGCGCTTGAGGCATAGGGAGAGACGCATCGTGCCTTCCCGGTCATGAACATTGTTCCAGGCACTATGCACAACCTGGTTGAAGCCATCAACCCGAGTCCAGTGGTTGTTGAAGTGGAAAACCGTAGAACACAGAATGGAAATGGCTGCAGACAAAGTAATTTGGCAATGATCAGATATAGGAGCTGAGGCTGAGGTTACTGCAGAATTTGGAAGTAGTGAGCTTCATTCGTTGTTGACAAGGAACCGGTCTAGCTTGGCGAGGATCGGCAACTCTTGATGATTAGACCAAGTAAACTGACGATCAAGCAACGGGATCTCTTGCAAGGCCATGACATCGATCGCACCATTGAAAGCTTCGGCTTCAAGATGATCAAAGTTGGCACTGGAGCATTCTTCCGGAGCCCTGATAAGGTTAAAATCCCCAAAGAGAACCCACGTACCTGTAACTGAAGAGTGGACAAACATTACTTCATCGAGGAAGGTTTGTTTATCTTGGTGGATGCAAGGGTCGTAACAATTGGTGACAGTGAAGCAGCAGTCGGTGGCAAGCGTGTGGAAGGTGGTGGTAAGGGTGAAGCACCTAGAGGTGGAGCTGGCTAGAGCAAGGAAACTGGGGTCCTAGACGGTAAGAATGCCACCAGAGGCACCAGAGGAGGGGAGGAAGGAGAACGATGAGGCGAGAGGGCGAGGCAGGAAGGAGGCAGCTTTGAACTAGTCGATTAGTGGGAGTTTGGTTTCTTGTAAGCAAGCAATGGAGGGGGGAGGAGGAAAGCAAGCTGGACATTGTCACATTTGCCTTTGTCTCCCAAGTCACGGACGTTCCAGGACATGATGGTCACCAGCCTTGTGGTTTTAGCCATAAGAAAACCAGAGAGCCATCGTGGCGAGCAACTAGGCAACCCAAGAAAGGCAGGCAAGCAAACAATAAAACATGATAGGGCGTCTTCGACGCCCCAACCATGCTTCGGCAGCAAGGGAGGCCAAGGCCACTCCTAGAGGTTCACATAGCATATTATAAGCAGCCCAACATAGCAGCACGTGCAAAGTTCAGCTTGGCTGCACCCTATTGCATGACAGGTAGGTGCGCAGTACAAGCAGGCACCAAAGTTGCAGTGATAGCAAAAGAGACAACAGCGGAGTGAATGGTCGACATTGTGCAGCATCAGTCCAGCGGGGCAACCGACGGGCAGGGGCGAAGGCAAGGGTGTGCAGGTGATCGGCATTGATATTGTAGGAACAGCCTAGCAGCTGAAGGTCCTCCATACACCAGGCCGGGACAGGTTCAGGCTCCGCCACAGTGGTAGCAGCCCCAGGACCGTTGTCATCAGCGTCATCAACGAAGAGGTCCGCAGCATGGAAGGTGACGTCGTTTCCAAGCGGGGGCCGATGATGAAGCAGTGTCGAAGCAGAGGCTGAGCTTGCGCTTCTTGAGGTGGATGGCTACCTCCATGAAAGTCTTGCGGATGCCCTGGTCCTACTCCCTAGCCTTGAGGCGGTCGCTCCAGCGGCGGGCGTCGCCAGGCGGGAGGGCGTCTTCAATGATCTCTTGGTAGGTGAGGTCGATGTCGATATCCTCCGAGGCCGTGCTAGAGCTCGTAGCAGGGAGGACCGGGTCCTTCGGTGGTAACAAAGGTAGTATGATGGGGACGTCATTGATGATGTGCACCGTGCCAGGGAGCTGGAGAGGACGTCGAGGGAGTTGCACGACAGGATGTCGAGGTCCAGAAAGGCGAAGCTTGGGGAGCTTGTCGGGTCATCCAAGGCAGGTTCGTTGTCTTCCATAGTAGCAACAGGGTCGGCGATGGTAGCCTCGCCGTCATCAAAAGCAACAACAACAGTGTCATTGTTGTTCACACCGCCCTAGACTTCCCTAGCCAGAGGCAAGGCAGGTGGAGTGGCAGCCGATGACACGAGGATGTCCAAGGCGGTGACTGCGGTCACCACGGGGGAATAGACGTTCCGCCGTAGGGAGTGGCCAACCCATCATAGTGGTGTACAACGTTCTTGAGCAGGATGGATTGCGGCAAGCGGGGCCCAGGCCCAGTGCACAGCAGGTCGGTGGAGGAGCCCACGCGTCGGCCGGCGCTGACAGAGAAGAAGACCCGGTGGAGAAAGCCCACGGACGCGGACCAGAGGTTGACGACGAGCATGCCCTAGTCGTCGTGGACGTCCGAGCGGGCTGGTTGCAGAGGAACCTTGTAGACGCTGACATAGCCATCGGGGTCGGAAATGCAGATCTCATAGAAGGAGCCGTAGTGCAAGGTGATGTCAACCTTGTCCGATTTGACGAGGAGGGGGCACGCACACACTTCAGGGAGGATAGTGGTGCCCTGGAGACGCCCAACGGGTATCGGCATGATGTCATGGATGGTCATGGGTCCCCCGTCCGGGCGGACCGGAGTAGATCCAAGCACGTGGTGAAGCGTCGTTCTAGACAGGCTTGCCCCTGCCGGAGGTGCAGGGCCAGGTTGTGGTCCTCCAGGGGCCGCCGGGGTAGGAGCTGGAGCACTAGCCTAGAAGCCGGGAAGGCATTCTGGACGTAACTGCCTCCAAGCTGGGCAAGATTCCCTGGGCTGGGCGACGATGGCCCAGAGCTGTCCAAGTCTGAATCATCCAAATCCTACACATTGGTGATGGAGATCCGAGCGAAGGTGCTAAGCCCGCTATGGTTTTTCAAGTATTCCTCAAGCGGGATGTCCATGGCACCCTCTGCCTTAACCTGGAGAAGAACGGTGGAGAAGTCCACACCTTGAAGGCGGATGGGGGTCGACGTGGTGTGGGTTGGCGAAGGGGCCGACGACATAGAGGATGTGCTCCCTGTTCTAGTGCTCCATCGGGTAGTCGCGGATGGTGATGTAGATGATCACTTCATGCTCGAACTGGAACCAGTTCGTGGACTCATCATGGCACTCCAAGAGGACAGTGTGCTCTTGGTCCAGGAAGGGAGCCGCGTCAATGGTGGTCTCCCACACCGCGTTTCTCTCAAACATGAGAAGCAATGCGCCGTAGAAGGAGGGGGCCATAGTGATCCAGGGATGGCCACCCTTGGCGATCAAGGCGTCGCGAATGTTGGTGGCCGAGGCAGCATGCGGCGGGTCGACAATGGCATAGGCGAGGTGGTTGAAGCGGGCCATGTTGACAGGCGGCATGAAGACATCGATGGAGGCGGGGCGCTCCAGCTCTTCCAGATCCTCAGCATCGGGGAGCGCTTCCTCCTAGTCGGAGTCGACGACGTGGATCTCGCCATCCTCCTGGTCCACCACCAGGACCGTAGGTGCTGGAGGAGGGGGCACCCCCGGCTGCAAGCTCGGGAGGCCCAAGGAGCCAGAGGAGGTGGCCGCAGAGCGCGGACTAGGGAGCGGTAGCGAGGACGGTGAGGACGACATCCTGTCGAAGGGGAGGCCCGGCATGGCGAGGGGGTGGCAGGGCGCATGGCAGTGGCGCTCTGTGTGACCGAGCACCCAGCACCTGCGATAGCGAATCGGTTCCCTACATATCGCACGACGGTGGTCCAAGGTAAGGCAGCGGAAGCAGCGAGCGTGGGGAGAGGCGAGCGGCGGGCGAAGCAGAAGGGAGGCTCGCGGAGGCGGAGCACGACCTAGGGAGGCGGCGATAGTAGCGAAGGAGGCGTGAGTGGAGCGGAGCGGGGTTTCTTGGTGGGAGCTTGCGGTGGAAGCTTATGCGCCAGGGTACGGGGGGAAGAACCCACCCTCAGAGGGAAGAGGAAGGATGCCGCTGCACATGGCACAAGGACCGGAGCCGTAAGATGGAGGCATCAAGGGGTGGGAGAAGGCACCAGCAGCAGGTGGTGTGCATCACGCGTAGGAGACCACCCGCGCGCAGGAACCATGCTTGGACGTGCCGATGGGATGTTCCCTGCCACACCAAGGAGGCCCGCCCTCGGGAGTAGGGATTGCACCCTCAGGCGCGACGTTGGATGGGCCGTCATGCGGGCCTAGGCCGGAGGAAGCACAGCGACCCATGCTAGATCCCATCGAAAGCACAGGTGGCGAATTCGAACGGGGAATCGAGGCAATGGCTACCTGCAAGGAGGGGAAGAAGCGAATGCCGCAGCTCCCATGGTGGAAATCGCCAAGGGATATGATGAATTGTGCCACGGAGAGGCGGGAGATGAAGCAGGAGAAGACGAAGGGGGAGGCTTCTCGCAAGGGGATTTCTAGCATTGACCCATCGAGCCAGAAAATTGAGGGTGTTCTTCAACCAGGCAGCATTGCAGGATGGGAGGCGGGGGTAGGGGAAACCCAAATCAAGGAGGGC
>NC_028453.1:37504121-37559607 GCF_000263155.2 Setaria italica
TCGCGTACGGTAGGCAATCTTTTAGCGGCTGCAAACCGGAAGGGCCTCACACCGGAGCGCGAGGGGAGGAGAAGCCTGCAGCTGCTCGAGCCAGCTGACTGGTGGCACGGAAGCGAAGACGCGTTGGGCGCCGCTGGGCCCACACAAGGGGTCGCGGTGGAACCGAGGAGGGGGACGCATGGATAGGGGAGGAGGGTTGGGTGGAGGCGGGCGCCGGAGCGGCCGACCCACCTACTGGGGGAGGAGGGTGGGTGGTGGGGCTGGCAAGAATGGTCGCGGGAGCGTCGGCGGAGGAGCCGGTGCTAGGGGTGTCGCACCTCGGACATCAACCAATAGTTCTCTCTCTCTCATGTCAAAATAACATTTCTTGGCACCAAACTCTGGTAGTATATCTCAAGATCTTTCTTGCTTGACTTTATATAAGGAATTAGGTGATGAATGTTTATGCATCAGTTCATGACTTCTCATGCTGACTTTCAGGTTATTGTTTTTTTTCATTTCGACATTGATCGCACAGCCCCTCGTATGCTCAACTAATTTCTGCTAATACCTTTCCAACTAACCGATTGTGCTCCTAGACCTGAAGAGTGACCATTCTTGAACTGACATTTTGCAGGGGGAAAAAGGTGAGAGGGCCGGCAGGTTTCATCATGTTTTTTCCCCTTTGATCTCGTGCAGCTGGGGATGACGGCAGAAAGCGATGGGTTTCGTGGCTGCACATTTCGTCCGTTCAAAGGAGCCTCGACGGCCTAACAACGCGAATTTCCCAAATGACAAAAACTCGTACCTTACGTTGACGCAACCAGATTGATTTGTACTCCACAGTGGTGCTACTGCTGCTGCTGAATCATTAGTAGCAGCTAATTATTTTACTGAAGATAAACTGTAATTCAGATTCTAACTCTACAGCAAAAAACAACCATTATTCATAGCACCACAAGTAAATTCAAACCAAAACTGTTTGGAGGACGCGCTGTTTCTTTTTTGGCTACTGCTATAGTAGTATCACCAGCAACACTAATAATTCAGATTAAAAAATTCGTTTGCTATCTTCATGGGAACAGCTTGTGCCAAGCAGCAGCAGTGCAGCACTACTATTTGGGTTCAACATTTTTGGACGCAATTAATTTGCAAGAACCTTGCCTGATCCTCCTCCATCTCCATGCCGATGGCCAGAGCCGGTCACGAAAACGAAGAGCACCACCCACCGCAAATCCCGGCGGGATTAAACTCCTTTCCCCCCATTCAATTCAACCAAACCCTCCGGACTCCGCCGGACCGAACCCATCTTCTTCATCTAGCTCCTCCTCCTCCACTTGAGCTGACACTTCATCCATTCCCCTACTCGTCCCCATCCCACGCAGCCACCACCACCCCACCTCCTCCTCCACATCTATCTCTGCTCCCTCTCTCTCTCTGGGGGCAAGGAGGAGCAGATCGGTCCTATTAAATTCGTCACGCCCACCCGCACGCACGTCGGCTCCACCTCGCCATTGCCTCGCTCCAAGCTCGTGCCTTGGGGTTCGGCAGCCGGGGGGAGGGGAGGAGATGAAGGGGCTGAGCGGGCCTAAGCTGCTGGTCGTGCACCCGTCGTCGAACAAGTCGCCCGGCGGCGCGGGGTCGCCCGGGGCGGTTCTTGGCGCGCGGCGCCGGGTGTGCGCCGCCGTCTTCCTGGCCTGCTTCGCGTGCGTCTCCCTGGCGACCACGCTGCTGTCGGGCGGCGCGGGGACCCGGGGGCGGGCCGGCGCGTCCGGGAGGGCGTCGGCGGCGTTCGCGGGTGCCCGGCGGGTGGGGGCGGGGGGGGTCCCGGCGGCGCGGCGGCGGGGGCGGGTGAGGGGCTGCCGGGGTACGTGTTCGACGCGCTGGTTCAGTACTCGTCGGCTGGCGGGAACTCGACGGCGAGCATGCCTGGCGCCGACGTGCGCGCCATCGCGGCGGTGCTGAAGCGGCGCGCGCCGTGCAAACCTGCTGGTGTTCGGGCTCGGCGGGGAGACGCCGCTGTGGCGGGCGCTCAACCACGGCGGGCGCACCGTGTTCCTCGACGAGAACCAGTACTACGTGTCCCACCTGGAGGGGCGGCACCCCGGGCTGGAGGCCTACGACGTCGCCTACACCACCACCGTCCGCGAGTTCCCCGACCTCCTCGACGCCGCCCGCACCGCGCGCGCCGCCGAGTGCCGCCCCGTCCAGAACCTCCTCTTCTCCGACTGCCGCCTCGCCATCAACGACCTCCCCAACCAGCTCTACGACGTCTCCTGGGACGTCATCCTCGTCGACGGCCCCCGCGGGTAGGGTTACCCATCCAAGATCCAACTTCTTCTTCCATTATCCTCTTCTCCAGTCTCCAAAAAGATCCGATTTTTCTAGTTCGAGCTGAACGCAACTAGCTAAATCCCTTCCCAATGTCGCGTAACAGGTACACGGCGTCGTCGCCGGGGAGGATGTCGGCGATATTCACGGCGGGGGTGCTGGCGCGGACGCGGGCGGGGGAGGGCGCGACGACGGACGTGCTGGTGCACGACTACGAGCGGGAGGTGGAGCGCGCGTGCTCCAGGGAGTTCCTGTGCGAGGAGAACCGCGTCGCCGAGACCAGCACGCGGTCGCTCGCCCACTTCGTCGTGCGCGGCGGGAGCGCCGTCCGCCGGGACGCCTTCTGCTCCGGCGCCGCCGCCGCCGCGGCCGCCCACTAGTTTTATCGCTCCTAATTACTCTTATTACTCACCTCTTCTACTTTTTTTTAACCTCTCTCGATGATGGTTGCCAATGATGATGCTGTTTGTCATGTGAGTGAAAAAGAGAAAGGTGAAGCCTGTAAAAATTGGTGTGACAAGGGAAAAAAAAAAAGCAGACGAATGGAGTCTGTCTGTCCTTGACGACTCCTTTTGTTGCTGGGTTCATTCTGTCGATGTTCTTCCTTTTTCCTTGCCACTGATTTTTCGCGTTTGCTCAACGCAATCACCAACCAGAACCAGAAAAAATCCTTGGAAAAAGGAAACCCCGGCACGTGCGAAGAACATTTTTTTTTCAAATTTTTAAATAACTTACACTATCTGTTCGTTACTAATCTGAATACCTACGAACAGAACATTCCCATTCCCAGGCAGAGTATTGCAATTTGCCAATTTGCAACTGAGGATGAGCTGACCACCTCCTGGGCTCCTCCCACTTATGCTCTGTATTTTCTGTAAAAAACTCTTAGCAGTCTACTAAACACCATCACAATCTGGAATTGATCGCTCTCGCTGTCTCGCAGCATCGGGATACACCAATGGCGCAACACGGAACCATCAATCATGTTGAGGAGTGTTGGCATCTGCAATGAAGGAAGCAAGGAGTGAGCGCCGAATCGGCGGCATTAACATGCTGCCATTTTTGGTTCTCTGCAGCCTGGGGCCGGAGAGAGGATCCTTCATTGACGCGGGGCCTCCTGCCTGTCCACGGCCGGCCAGGGCCAGCCGGCCAGCTCCCCACTGTTTCCTGGCCGTTGGGCGCGGCGTCGGAGCCACGGGGCGAGGTCGCCGTCTCGTGCTCTCGTGGACACCGTGACGGAGGCCCGGCCGGCCGGGGCGGTGGGAGTGGAAGCCTCGCGTCCGGGCAGGAGAGACTGTTGCCTCGTCGTCTCGTCTGCTTCTCCCATTAACGCTGCCTGACGCGACGCAAAGGTTCTGCCGGCTCGTGCCGGGCACGGCAGTGGTGGAAGAGGTGACAGTTCTCCAATTATATTTTCAAATCTAAAAGTTTCTTTTTTTTCCCGCTGTTCAATCAACTTAATGGTTGTCTCGGATCGTGACTCTTCGTTCTTCCAATCAAGATTGATTACATAGACATTAAGAAGTCCAGACCTTAATAAATCGCTGGTTTACGAGAACTAGTTAATAGCATGATAAGTAGGATGATAGGTAGGATTATTTTCTTTTATCATTATGCTAAGAGAAAATAGTATACCAAAAGAGAACGGAGGAAACAGCATATCAAGAAGCGCCGGGAGCTGCCTGCCATTCCGGTCGCAACGTAGACGTCCATTGTGGATGCTTATTCCCTGCCACGTGGGCGAGGCAAGAGGCATATCTGGGACGTCGAAGTGACATGGAACGCCGCGTGGACCGTACATGACGCATTGATGCTACGGTCTTCTTCCCGGCGCACAGTCCAAACCAAACAGTTTGGCGCCTGGAGTTGTCTGGTATAGTGTAGTGAAGACCTTCAAACTATTAATGACAGCACATGGCAGAGTGTCGACGATCGACCATCGAGTCGAACAGTGCTAGTGTTGGGTTTGCGCAGGAGGCGTGACATCATCGGGGGTCAACGAACAGCGGCGTGGTTCCGTCGGTGCTCGCCTGAACCGACGAGCTACGCTGATGGTGCTCGCTGCTGTACATGCTAGACGGGAAACTGAACACACCGATCGAGCCGTGTCCGATTCGACCACTCTGTGTTGAACGGGTGGTGCCATATATTCCCGTTCCCACCGTGCACGCACGCCTCATCTTGTTCGTGCATGAGCGGGCGGGTCAGGATCTACCGGCGTGGAGATGGCCAACTGCAGCCGCGCACGTGTCGGGTCGTGACCGTGCCACCGACGAGCAAGGCACGCCAGATGCAGCGCACAGTAGAAGAACTGGTCTTTGATATATGATCTCCCATTTCCAACTCTGATAAACCAAACAATAAGCAAGTGTAAAATGGAAATGAGAATGTAACGAAGAACTATTAATGCTGCATGGGAGGGAGAAGTAACACACTGAAGTACTCCGTACTCTCCATAATACTCCCTCCGTATCAAAATATTTATCGCTAACGTTTGATCATTCATCTTTTTTAAAAATTTATTGCAAATGTACGAAAACATAAGTTATACTTAATTAACTATAATAATAAAGTAAGACACAAACAAAATAATTCACACTTGCATAATTTTTTGAATAATACGAATGGTCAAGCGTCGTGATCAAAAGTCAACAGCGATAAATATTTTGATACGGAGGTGGTAGTTGATACTGCAACTCTATACTGCGTGGGAGTACAGCGTACTAGCATAGTATTGTCTATAACACTAGTAGATGAGTATATAATCATCTAGTGCTAGTTCCTTCTATCCCAAATTATATATCATTTTGATATTTCTAGATTCATCTAGTTATCAATTTAAAAATATTAAAATAACTTGCAATTTGCAATTTGGGATGTAGTATTTCCCTTAAATTAGGCGCATTCCATTCCTTGCCGCAGTGCCACGTATGCGAGACAGGGCATATCTGGGACGACGAAGTGACATGGGAATCGGTTCGCCGCGTGGACCGTACACGAGACATTGATGCTAGTCCACTGCCTTCCTCCCGGCTCCCAGCAGTGGTTTTGCATCCGCCGTTGCCTAAACAGAGCTTATACAATAAATGAGCCACATGACGGGTAACAACTAACAAGGTGTTGACCAATGATGTCCTTTGGGTTGAGCCGTACGCTGGATGTACGCGGGACACATCATCTCGTTCAACGGACAGCAGTAGCGGCTCGATCAGTGCTTGCCTGAGCTTACGCTGACTGTGGACGCCACAAGCGACGAACATGGAAGGCAATATCAAGTTCGATTTGACCCTGCCGATGCACTGGAGTAATGGGATCGGGCTATGTGCGGCCGGGCTAGGAATCGGGCGGCATAAGAGGGTAGAGCAGAGATGGCCAGGTGGCTTCAGTTCAGGGCTGTGGCCGAGAACATCCCGTGCGGTCATGCCACCGATAAAGGCACGCTCGGTGCAGCGCCGACGATCCGCAGCGGTGGAACTGTGGAATGCTCTTTCTTTCACTCGTGTGCGTGTCCAAGCTGCTTTCTCAGGCCCAACGACAAACAGAGCAAGCCCAGCCCAGACTATGCTTGACTTCTCAGGATGCATATTTGTTCCACAAATTTCATTTAATACCTTTTTTTTTTATGTTTGGCATTCCGCATCCCCCTTGTACTCACAGATCACATCTTTGGGCATTTTCAAGTATGCGCTTTTCTGCCCCAGTTTACGCAGTGATTAGTATAAAGCATTGGCAACAAGATAGTATTTGCAAACCGATGACACCCTAATTTGTTCTCTTGTGCCTTTGGTGAGCAATTTACATGTACCGAGTACGTACGCTGCCCTTGCACAAATTCTGTTAAGTGCTTGCCAAAATTTGATCAGATTTGAAGATGTGCAAATTATGCCAACTTGTCAAAATTAAAATATATACAAATATGTCAAGTGTTTTTGTCAAAATTCTTTTAAAATATGTCAAAATGTTGCCGAAATGATTTATAGGGTAGAAAAGAAGAGGGCGTATCCACATGAATAAAGTTGTCATTCCATAGCTAAATTGACACTGTTAAGCCCTCCCAACGGAAAAGGGACAAACTCAATCTTTGATTTGAAAAAGCGGGGGAAATCACGTACAGTTGAAAAAATAGGAATAAAATCACCATTGACCTTCGAACTGGAACAATAATGCAAAATCTCCTTTCTTGCGTGCCAGCATAGTTCCCATGTACTTTACGCTCGTTGCCCTTATTTTGCCCAAGCCGGAACTCCCATTCTTCCAAGACGGGTCGAGGGCATGCGCTGCTGATCTGTACAGGGGGAAGGTTTGGCGCCGGCAACGATGCGAGGAGGGAGAACTGGAAGGAAGGAGGGTGGATCCATCCGAGAGACATCAGGGCAGATAGTCAAGTGGCTTCTGTTCAGGACTGTAGCCGCCAACATCCCGTGCGGTCGTGTGCCACACTGCCACCGACAAAGGCACTACACCAGTGGAAGGGTGAGCTTCTGTCTGCGGTGCCACTTGATGGTTGATGAGAATCTTTTCAGGTCATGGTGAGTGGCTACGGCCTAACAGTGGGGACGCAGAAGGGCAGGGCGGGGCTCATGTCATGAGACTCTGCAAGCAACCAATGGGATGGAAGCTGCACTCGCACTCTTGACTTTTCTACTTCCACAGAGCACAGCTCCAGCCTTCTGTCTTGTGTTGTGTGATTCACTGATTGTGTCCAAGGCTCCAAGCTGCTTCATCACGCATACAACTTTGCTTGAAGAAAAAACACGATCAATTCTACCAAAAACGTTAAGGCTTTGCCATTCTAAGCTTGACATGTAAGGTTTGCCAGATGCAGATCTGACATCGATGATTTGCCATTTCGAACTCTGAAATAGCCATTTCCATTTCTACTTAAAAAACGATCGATTTAACCCTTCCTTTAGGCATGCAGCGAAGACGAGACAGTTGACATGTTCAGTAATCTGTGGACCTGGGCCGGGTCGTTTAGCCTCTCCATCGTTTGATCCGAATAGCAATTTTCTCACAACCCATTAGCTCAGGCACGTCACCATTGTGGGTGCAGGTTTGGCGCACGGCCTTTAGCATAGCGTTGCACGAGCTAAGCAGTGCCAGTCGAGTGGATCATTGCCGCAGGCTAAGTGCGTCGCCGTGCGTTTCAATCACTGGTAAAATCAGTACCTGTTCCACTTCAGAAAGAGTACAATCTGTGACAAGGTTTTTAGTTTTATTAGGTTATAGGACACAAGATCTCCGGTTCGTATGCATTGCGATACGAACATCAGGGTTCCAAGCAGATGTATTTTTGATTCAAAATGCTTGTAAAATGAGAGCGCAGACGCCATTTCCCTAAAAACGAGTCCTCTTATTCAGATTTGTATAGTGATGTAGTGACGATTGATCATCTCTGGGGGACAGATTCCCTCCCTCCCAGGAACGGGACTCGTACCCCCTCGGCGTCGTCTCCGGGGCGACGCGAGGGGGCTCCCCCCAACTCCGACCGAGAGAGCGCCACACACCGGCCACCCTGCCGCCGCCGGCGCCCCTGCCTGTTCCTCTCCTCCGCCTCCCTCCCAATCCTCCCACTCTTCTTCATCCTGTGATTTTATGCAGCCAAAATCCCGGCGTGCTGCAGCCTAGCTTGCGAGGTCCGGGGAAGCTATGGCTGGGCTGTCCCGCGATAGATACGGCCATCTGGGGCTCGGATCTCGCTCCTCACGCGTGGGGGTGCTCGGGGCTGCGTCAGCCATGACGCATCGAGATGCGGCAAAAGAGTGGTCTAGAGAGGCCATGGCTAGGTTCCCTGTCGCAGATCCGGCCACTTGGGGCCCTGATCTGGCTCCTCCTGCTTGGGGGAGGCTTGGGGTTTCTCTGTGCGTGGCCATCCCGTCATTCAACGTTGCGGAGATGCGTCTGTGCGTGCTTGCGGCCGCTGACAGCTGCTCTTTCTAGGTGGCTGTCAGCTGCGCGCTTGGCGTCTCGGGTGGTGGTGGTGGCATTCGACTTGCCTTGCTCCTGCCGGAGCTAAAGCAGCAGATGACATGGTGGCAGCATGGGCGTGTCCCTGTGGCAGCGAGGTGCGCCGCTTCGTCTCTGCAGATGCTCTTGCGGCAAGGGCGCAGTGAGTTCTGTCGGTGGCCGTGCAGCTAAAGCATCGCGCTTGTGCGCGGGGAGGTGCTCCACCTTCGCTCGGTCAACCAGCCATGCAGCGAAAGCGCCGCGCTTGGTGCGCGGGGAGGTGCATCACCTTCGCATGGACCACTACTACCCTTCTGCTGAAGCCTGATATCGCCATGAGCTGCAGCCCTCTTCGATTGAGAGAACTCGGTGATCTTCTTTCTGCAGGCCGGCCTCTTGGTTCCTATTGCTGGCATCTTCTGTGGTTCGGTGACTCCACTGCTGGTGCCTCTGCTTCGTCGTCGTTCTCCTTGTTGATAGTACCATCAAACCAAATGCCGGGGTTTCTCTCTCCATTGTTATCGGCCTTTCCTCCTCCTTGGTTCCCTTCCCTTGAAGGGCGTTGAAAGGTGATAGTTGGAACCCGGATGTGCTGTGAAAGATGTTGCCACCACCTCTAAGGGAGGTCGTCGTTTCCGGTGAGCTTTCGTCGGTGTGGTTCCATCACTCTTAGTCCCCCCTTGCTGGGCGGTTCCTTCATCCTTCGACGATACCTCCCCTCGTTGGACGTGGAAGGGCGGTAGCGGTGTGGCACAGTGATGATGGGTGAATGGAAGTGCATTGGCCTTGGGAAGCTGGCAAGCATGTTTCTCAGGGTGTTGTTCATGGACAATCGGCAGCTGACTGCAACTGGTAGCTTAAGTTCGGTTTTCTGTTTGTAGTCTCACCAAGAGTTCTCTTGTTTCTTAGTGTGTTCTTCCCTCTTTCGCCCGCCTGTTTGGGTTTTGTTCTAGGCGGTGTTGTGCTGCACTAGCAGCTGCGGTTGTAATTTGTACGCAATAACCTCGCGTATCAATATAATCGTTCAGGCTAGCTTCTTGCCCGCCGTAGTTCCTTAAAAGGACGACGATTGATCATCTCTTCGTCCCCATCTAAGGTTGTCAGAAACTCTAGCTCGCTAAAGCTGCCACGAATTTCCAACTTCCCGGCCACCGATGGCGACGGCTTTGCCGACTCTCGATCATCATGTATACGTGGCAACCGCATGGATGGGGCATTGCGTGCATGCGTAGCTGCAAAGACATTTGCGGGTGGTTCGAGAAGTGTGGTGTCACCGGTGAGATGGCCGTGATGCATCGGCTCGTTGCAATGGGCGTTGGCGCCGGCGGAGAGCGACCCGTCCCTAGGCGGTGATGGCGGGCGCGGCGAGTACTCCCTGTACCTGTAGTGCGCGTCCTTCGCCTGCCTCTGGAGGAGAGAGCGGTCCCGACGTGGCCGCGAGTCGCCGCGCTCGTCGCAGTGCGCGGCACCGCCAGCGATGATCTCATCCTGCATGTCGTGGAGCCACCAGTCGAGGCTGGGCGAGGACATCGACGGGCCACTCCGGAGCGTCTCCTTGCAGTACGCGACGGCGCTCGCCACGGCCTCCGCCCTATGGCGGGCCGTGTCGTCGGCGGCGCCGCTGCGTGGTGGCGGCGACTCCTTGGCTGGCCTTCCTCAGCCGCCTCGAAATCCTCCGCAGGATTTTCCCCACCACGTCGCCCTTGGGAGCCGTGCTCGCCGCCTGCATGTGCAACCTCACCCTCTGGGTTCCTGGACGCGCGCGCGAGGGCCTTGCTGGAGCTCCACAGCAGCATCCCGGCGCCGCCCGCACCGAAGCACAGTGGCGAGATGGAGGGGCTCTGCCGCCGGGACGCGCTGGAGCTGGACGATCGAGGAGGAGGTCGCCGATGGAGAGGAGACCGAACCGGCTTCGTTATTAGCGCCGCCCGCGCTGAACGCCGGGGACGACGGGCAGTCAGGCTCCGAGGATGCAGCGGTGGCGGCCGTGGTCACCGGGCCTGGGCCAGGCCCCGTCGTCGCGCCCACGGCGTACGGGAACATCCAATTCATGGCAGCGAGTGCTCGACTGCTCGTAGGAAGGGGAGGGGACAACCGAATTGAAATGGAATGTGATTTTTGCATGCATTCGGTTGTTCATGGTGGCATCGACGATCTTATATTCACGTCGTGATCATCCAAGGCGTCGTCGGCTGGAGATGACAAGCGTTCTTGCCTAAACGGCCACTCGTCGTTGGTGTGTATATGGAAGGCTCCTCCCAATTTCATGCACGAATTGCCTGGTTTTTTGCTGTCATGCCAAACAACCTCACGCGTCAACATTGAAATTTCTATGCTTATAAGATTTGATGGAAAAAACTTAAGCTGATTAATTCCCTAGATCTTGCCATGCTGTGCTTGCACTACTAAACTGACACGAACTTTCTTTTCATCTGGAAGTGCTTTTTCGCATTGTGAGGACATATCTAACTACTTAATTCCCCTGTCTCTTCTAACAAAAATGCTGGTTTAATTTGTTCCTAGCTATTATTTCGTGCCCTCTCAGTTGTCTTTTCGATGCAAACTCCTATGCACCGCTTCCTGAATGTTCAGAGCCGAAGCCGATTATTAATTAATTCAGATCTGTATAGTGATGAAGTGACGGTTGATCATCTCCTCGTCCCCGTCGAAGATATTCAGAAACTCCATGTCGTCGAAGCTGCCTCGCATTTCCAACTCGTCGGCTGCCAGATCACTTGGTGACGACGACAATGCAGTTTCTGCCATCGTCGCCGGCACGCGGCGGCACTCTGCACGCATGATAGAGAACGAATGCATTAGACATTGACGTACGTGCATCAGGATTGCATGACCAGATAAGTGCCGGGCGGGTAAATAGAAACCTACCGTCCATGGCGTCGTGTCCGTGAGGCGGTGAATCGTTGCCGTGCACGACGTCGCTCGCGGTGATGGAATTTTCCCGGCTTGATAAGGCCGAGCGCATCGACTCCTTGACTTGCTTTCCCATCACCTGCATCTGGGCGAGCTCGCCGGCGCGGTGTGGCCGCGGCGGTGGGGGCGGCGAGACCCTGCACTCGATGCCGCGGTGCGCGGCGAGCGAGCCGCCATCCAGGCGCGGGCCCGGCGTCTGCGAGTTCGTGCTCCTGTCGCAGTACGCGGCGGCGCTCGCGATGATCTCCTCCTGCCTGTCGTGGAGCCAGTCGTCGAGGCTGGGCGAGGGCGGTGGCCTTGGCGGCGCCGCGCCGCGCCGGAGCGTGTCCTTGCAGTACGCCATGGCGCGCGCCACGGTCTCGGCCCTCTCGCGGGCCGTGTCATCCGCGGCGCGCCTGGGCAACGTAGGCGACGGCGACCCCTTACCAGGGGTCCTCCTGGCCGTCCTCAGCCGACTCGAAATCTTCCGCAGGTACCTCCCCACCACGTCGCCGTGCTGCTTCGCCGCCGGCGCCACGCCAGCCGCAGCGGCCGCCTCGTCGTGCTTCGTGGGCGAGCGCGCGCGGGCGCCGCGGGAGCCCCGCAGCAGCAGCCTCCCGACGCCGCCGCCGCCCGCGCCGAAGCACAGAGGCGAGGCGGGGTGGCTGTGCTCCTGCCGGGACGTGAAGAACCTGGGGTGGCCGTCGCTCGACGACGACGACGACGACGACGAGGAGATGGAGGAGCCCGAATCATCGGCCGTCTTAACGCTGAACGCCAGAGACGACGCGTTGTCGGGCTCAAAGGACTCGGCGATCGCGGCCTGGGCCACCTTCGAGACAGCGCCGGGGAACAGCCACGCCGCAATGAAGTGGAACAGCTGCATGGCTAATGCTACCACCTAGGTTTAACAAACAGTTTGGGTCATGCCATTTGCCGTGGTTTGGCATCTTTTTATAGATGCAGACATGCAGTGATCGCGGCGGCGGCGGCGTCCGCTCCTCCGAGATGGCGTTCTTGCCTGCCTAATAAACAGGGACTCGGCGGGGCGCCTGGGGCTCCTTCCATGTCCATCGCACTAGTTGCCTTCTGCTGAGACTATCTCGAACTCCCATACTGGCGTGATAAATTTCTCGCTGACTAATTATTCAAAAAAAAAAAGCCTCAAACTCGCTGACTGTTGGATCAGAAAACACCTAGCTGCCAAATTGAAAATACCAAGCAGCATGTACATCTACGGAGTACTATTTATCATGTTCGTGTACTAGTGATTGTGTGTAAAGCTGCAAAGGGCATTATTGCTCGCCTGTTGGTTTTGGCTTTTGGGGGCTCGATCCAATTATACATAACTGGGATCCCTTGGTTTTGAGAGCGGGATCTGATCTCAAGTCCTACCCCGCCCGGCTTTATATATTTGAGCACGTAAAAGACTCCTCCTCCCTCCATCCGCCGCGAACTCTCGATCGCACGGGAGCCATGGTGATGCGCCTCGTCGGGACCAAGCTCTCCGAGCAATTCCTGCCTCATCATCTTGTTTTTTTTTTTAAAAAAAGAGTGAGGCCACTCTCCATGCACAATTTCATGTCACCTTTAGCGAGGTTGATCATAAGTGTACTTGTTGGGATGGAACTCTCCTCTCATGTGATCAGGGCTGGTCATGAGATTTTTAGTGGCCTGAGGCGACATTGAAAAGAGAGGCCTTTTAAATGCGTTCCAAGGCAACATTCATATATATTATTTTAGAAATTTCTTCCAACATTTCTAGACGCCAAGTTATTGATGATGGAATCGATATCCATATGATCCATAATATGGCGCAAAAAATTTCAAAAAGATAATTAGTAATTTAGAAAAGGTACCATCATACTAGATCAACTCAACAAAATTAGTAAACTACAAAAGTTACAATACTTGCGGTTGGTTGATAAGTTTTCTAAGTCTGAACTCTAAAGATTGCAAGGAGGGCAAATTATGCATAAGATATTGAGGCACATTGATGGAATTTGAACTTCGAAGATCAACACGGGGCCAAGTATGTGTTACCCCGTCTCGGTCTTTCGTTGTAGTTGCGTTGCGGCAAATAGGTGACTCCGCAGACTTCATCGGCGTTGGAGAAAACGGAGTTGCCGCCGTCACACCTCACTCGTGGAGACCAGACGAGGAGGAGTCGGCGTCTCAAATCAGATAGTCAGTTTCTCGGCCCGCGCGCGACGTCGTGGGCGGCGCAGGAGGGACGGACGGAGGGCAAGCAAAAAAACCAATCGTCAACGTCAAGCATCGGCTCGGGACTTCTCGTGGCGTGAGCATGTGGCTTCTGGGCTCCTACTTGTTGCTCGGCGCTCGTCATTTGGGCCAGGCCCAACTACAATACAAATCATAACTATGGTCTACAGTTTGCTGCCTACACGACTACAAACAATAGTACACTGTATTGTACACGTACGAGGGAGGAGGAGAGGCCCCTTCGTTTTGGGGGCCGGGGCGGCTGCACAGCTCGAAACAACCCCCGGAACCTGTATAACTTCCGGCAGTTTTCTTCCTTGTACAACTTCCAATGTTTAAGAATCGTGTGCAAGTAGCATCAGCCGTCGGATTTCATGCCCATCTCCCTCAACCCTTAAGTGAGCCCGCCGCCGCCGCCTCCTCGGCGCCGTCGTCACCCCATGCGTCATCGTTGCCGCGCTGCCCGCCGGCGTCGCCGTGGCCCGCACGACCTCCGGCCTGCACCGTCCCTGCCGCACGCGCTCCTTATGCCCCGCGGCTCGCCTCCGCCGCCGAGTCGCAGCCGCCGGTGGCGCTCGTGCGCCCGCCTCCGCTGGCCCCGCACGCGACCGCCATCCGCCGTCGCCGACGCGTGCGGACACCGACCGGCGCCGCCTACACGCGCCCGAGCGCGTTTTCTCGCCCGCGGCGGCGGCGCCGCCCCCGCGTTGCCACCATCGCCAGGAAGAAGATGACCTTTTTTTAAATGTTGATTGTTCTTTTAAGAGCATGTTTGGTTCCTCTTGATTATTATAAGCAGCTAAAACTTGTTTATTTAGAGTTAATCTAGCTGTTTGGATACCCTTGCTTATGAGCATTGAATGAGGTTGTCATATTTGCCTCTTGTGTTGCTACCCCCTCTTTGCCTCCCCACGTTTCTTCTTTGCTGCACACGCCCGATCCATGGCAGGGAGCGGCGGGCGGGGGCCGGCGGCGAGCAAGGAGCAGCGGCAGGTTGCCGGAAGCGGCGGCGGTGGCGCGGACTGTGGGAGGGAGGTCGTCCACCTGTGCAGATGCCAGCGGAGAGGAAGCCGCACGGGACCGGCGGAGGGAAGGCCGGCGCCTGATGCGAAGGAAGGGCAGGGGTCGCCGGCGCCCGGCACGGCGGAAGTGGAGGGGCCACTGGCGCCCGTCGCGGAGGAAGGGGAGAGGCCGCTGGTGCCCGGCGCGGAGGAAGGGGAGCGAAAGTCGGCGACCGGCACGGAGGAAGGGGAGGGACCGATGGCGGCGAGGATGGAGGAGTAGTCGCCAGCGGCGGGGATGGCCCTAGAGGAGCTGGCAATGGGGGAGGGGAGAGAGAGGAGTAAAGTGTATTGAATGAGGGCAGGAGGTGTAAAGTGTTTGGTTTCTTTGGGTTAAAAGTTGCTTATTTTTAGCTACTTATGCATAAGCAACTCAAATCAAACACTCCCTAAAAAATGTTGAGTTCATTGTTTCAAAATGTTGAAATAGATCGTCTAAAATATTAAATATGAAATTTATTTTTTCAAAATTTTGAAGTATGTTTCTGAAAATGTTGAATCTAGTATTTCTAAATGTTGGATTAACTTTTTAAAAATGTTGAAAGTAGTATATTGTTATGTTAATTTAGGTGTTTTGAATTTTCACGATAACGTTCGTTATGATACCCTCGGGATAGCAGTTTGACGAGTTGGCCATCTGCAGGCACATTCTTGTGGGACGAACGGGAGGATAATTGAGTTTATCATACACTACCTTCGGTATGATGCTGACACTTGATCTAAGATCATATAGAGCATGCTCGGTGTGGTAATCCCAGATCGAGCACTCGAGCATTGGGTAGCTGGGATCCTTCTTTGTTCCCTTGGGTCTATTGATCGGGGAGCACCTACTTTGAGATGTCATGCCTTTCTCCTCATGGAACTTCGCTGCATTGTTAGCATAGTACATGTTCCGAGAAGGCTTTTCCCACTTCACGATCACCGCACGAACATTTTCACGAAAATGTTCGGGTTGTCTCGGAATCTCTCCGATCTCAACAGATGGAATAGTAGCAGCTAACTGAGCTATTTGGATTTCTAACATTTTATTAAAACTCAGTTAGCATTCCATAATCTTTTCATTGGCAGCAAGCTTTTTTTGAAAGGGATTCAATTATTTCTGCTTGGCAAAAAAAGATTTTTCAAGGAAGGTTGACTATATAGTCAAAGAATCTCTCCGATCTTTCGAGATCGTTCCGGTGATATGTTAATTTAGATTTCAAATTGGACTAATGGGCTTTAAAGCCATGAAGCTTAACTGGCTACCGGAAGTCACATAGGAGCCCCCATGTGGGTCTGCATGTGATGAAACTCTTTTCTCTTCTCTTATCATAACTATTTTACCAAGTCAACAAAATTGATTATTTATTATATAATTCAATATCATAAAACTTCTATGAAATCCTTGTCAGCAACTGAAGCACTGGTTGTGGAGGACTGGAGGAGATCCGGGGTGCGAAAAGGTGGTGTGATGCGAAGGCCATTGCTTTAACCTCAAATTGATGATGGGAGCTGATAACTGAAGAAGCTGCCGAACAGGCGTCGTCAATCAATGGCCCATGACGGAGCTCGATCCTTGAAGACAAACCCTTTACTGTGGTTCTTACGTCTGTTTTTCCCCCCAGCCAATGTTTTAGAGGTGTGCGTTGTTTCAGAGCTGTAAAGGGAAGCTAAGAGGGAGTGCTTTTATCCTGGTTTGGACGTTCTTATGCTTTGCTTAGAACTGGGGCTATATCCCTATAACTCTGAATAAGGTCACGGTAGGTACTTTTCAGTAGGTAGTGTTTTAAGTGAGAATGTTATCTCATCATTATTTTTTATAAAAATTAATCCCTCTGATGCAAAGTGAGAATTATCGCTAGTTCGCCACACTAGCAACGTAGTACAGGGGTTCAGTGAATAGATCAGCGTAACGTAATACGGGGGTCGTTGAACCTAGGCATTCCGATCCACGGGGAGGCAGTTCGGTCCCATAGATCCAGCACTACTGCTATGCCAGTATGCCTGGAACTTGCAGGTTACTGATTTTCGGAAAAGATAGAAGGAAGAAACTGCCAGGTTACTGTGTCGGCCCTCTGACATTTTGAGGATGACCGGGTCCATTTGTTACATTCCGGTTTAAATCCAAATGTCGAACTCACGGGTCACGCGATTGACGAGGACCAGGTTGTCTAAGGAAAGTTGCTCGAGCCAGGCAACCAGCTACTGAATCGGAGCCAGGCAACTCTGCAGTACGCTAGGCAGTAGACACCACCGGCTCCTCGAAAGGACGGAGGAGTCAGCAGGGTTTGTTTTGTCGCTGCGTTGTTTCGACGACGCCGCAGCGGAACAACTGCGTCGCGTTGGAGCAGGATGAACATTGAACGTAGAAATCGAACATTGGACGCGGGGCCTGTTGTCCAGCACTCAAAGTGAGGATCTAAATTTGCCGTGTGCACTAGTGCATCAGAAGAATTCATGCTCGAAGTGCTCTGGTGCGCCATGGAATTTCAGTAGCGCTCAAGAACTACCTGACATACATTTGTTGTACATTTGTGCAGCCAAAGCGTGTACTCTTCTTCAGTCTTCGAAAGCATACCTAGAAGATAGCAAGAATGCAGTATAATGCCGGCCATTAGTAGAGCGAGGCCTCTTCATGTCTGAATAATGCCGGCGATTAGTAGAGCGAGGCCTCTTCATGTCTGAATAATGCTAGCCATAAGCAGAGGTAGGTTCCTTCGTGGTAGTATAATGCGTGCTATAAGTAGCTACAAGTATCCTAATGCCTCCCATGCCCAATTGAGAACAAGTGCTTGTGCGTCACTGTTGGAAAATAATCTTTACATAGATGGCCGTGGGGAGATGATCTAGTGTAGGAATGAGTTCACCATATTCAAGTGGCAGGCTGAGGGTATTTATACACCTCGCGAAGGTGCTGAAAGACCGACTTACCCCTGGAGAGTGGGCCCGTTCTTGGGCCATTTATTATGCAATCATTTTGTGGTAGGGGACTAGGCATTGGCGTCTGCAGTTAATCAACACCTAATCCTGTGACATGCATGTACTGTGTATCTGGGCCACGCACGTTATCCCTGTTTTGATCAATCCAATCCACTACTCCATGTTAATATTAATACACACTACTAATTCTCTACTAAACACGACCTTTCATATATGTTTACATTCATTTAGACTTATAATTCTCGTTTCAAAAAAAATTTAGACTTATAATTCTGAACGTCCATCAATATTTTCACTATAAGATGGTATTCTAGTTTTTGAAAAGAAAAGGACATGTTCTTCTTTCCATGTTATTTACTCGGTCATACATTGGCTTTTGGTATATGAGCTATCCTGCAGATACCAGCATTACATGATATGGACATATGGTTACAAACTTACAACAACATCGCAACAGTTGGCGCCAAGGACTTCTTTTTACCCAGCACATGGGTGGTGATCCAATCTACGGTTGAGAGTTGGCTAGAGTGTGGACTTTTATTTTATTGTAAGGATATCTGTATCCTGCTTATGTAGAGGGCAAGTGCGTTTTAAGGTTTTTTATCGTCTCGATCTAATAGTGTGTTGATGGCAAAAAATGACATATCAAATTTGTATAGAACACGAGACAAAACATTCAGTCGTACTAAAAGGGAAAAACTCGATCCTCCGTCGCTCCCCCACTCGGGCGACTAGGAAACCCTAGCCGCCGCCACCTACTCTATCCCTTCCCCTCCCCTCGCCGCCACCAGAGGGGGTAGCTGGAAGTCCGTGCACCCCCTAGGATGGCAGAGGCGGGGCATCTCGCCCGATTCGATCACACGTGCTTGTCCTGGGCAGGGGACAACGGGCAACGACGGGCGGAGTGGTGGTTGCGAGGTGGCCTGACGCGGGGCGTGGAGGCCATGCGACGGCGGCCGGCGCGGTAGATACGAGGTGGCCACGCAGTGTCGGCCCGGCTCGGGGCAAGACGGCCGGCGCGGCGGTGGCACATTGCGGGTCAATGAGGCCGCACAATGGTGCCCACGCGTGTGGCATGGAGACAGCGAGGCGTGTTGACGCTCATTATTGACACACTTTTAGTGCTATTTAACTAGTATTTTCATGCATATTCTTACACTAACCCACCACTTAGCCCTTGAAATAACCCCATTATTGCATATGTGTTGTATTTTGGAGCATATTGTGTTTTGACAGGAAATGTAACATAATCTAGGGGGTTTTCATGAAGAGCTTAATGGATATTTGGACATGGGTCGTCGAGAGAAGCCGGTATGAGGAAGGAGAAGACCAGGCCGATCAGCCTGGGACCCTCCAGGCCAGTCAGCCAAGCCCATTCCCGGGTCCAGTCGAGCTCCCGTTTCTTCAGCGTGAAGTCCATGACATGTCTAGAGTTTTTCCACTGACCATCGACCTAGAGCCGCCACCTATGAAAGACTATAAATATCCCCTCATGGATTACAAGGATGAAAAGTTGGAGAGGAGAGGAAAACACCACGCAAACATCATCCACCGCCACCACAAGGTCGAAAAACGGAGAGCAGATTGGATCTACAGTAGCCACGCGAAGCAGAGCACAAGAGGAGGTAAAAACATCCCAAGCCGATCGGCTTGGAGGTGCCTGGACCGATCGGCTTGGGGCTTTCCTGCCCCGTTCGTCGTCGTCTTCGGTCCAGCTGATCTACAGGGCATCCTTTACCCCAGTTTGTGTCAACATGTGTAAGATCATGGGGTAAAATCTCGTTTTGTCCTTGAAGTTGTATGGAGATCTTGATTTGTAATCATTGAACCTCTTGTTTAAGATCTATTTATTACCAATCATATCTTGATGATACTCTTTCATGTAATGGCTTGCCCACGCTACTTTGGGTTGCTTAATTGCTTACCTAGAATGATCATCGTGTCATGTTCTTATTGACCGATAGTTGAGTACCCCTGTGTAATGACCGTATGTGAGAGGGAAAGTGTTGGGCATGATTCACATCCACTCACGATAACACGTAGATCTAGTTCTTTCATGCATGACGATTGCATCTACAAATGATCCTAGATGCCTAAGACAAGCGTTCCACCTATCTTGTTTACAACCTTACTCTCTATCTGCTTTGATCTAGACTGCTTATTTCTTTTATTAGCATAATCTTATCCTATACAAAGAGCTTTCGGTTACATAGATTAGTGTTTAGTTAAGCGTGCAAATCCCTTGTTTCATGGATTGATAAACCTTTGGGGAATGTCTAAGGGAAAAGCTACAACTGATTCGTGCGCTTGCGAAACAAGTCAGTTTTGCTACATTTAACTTTGTATTAATTTTTGTTAACTTCTAACATCTAACTTTTTCTCTAGAAAAGAAAATTTTTGTTTTTATTTTTTGCGTCCAGATGGCTCTGATTAATCAATAGAAGGAGGAAGGAGAAAAGTCGCTGAGGGACTATGCAATACCATTAACTGATCAATTTAACATGCAGAAATCCGACTCAATACTTGCAGCTATGAATATGAATTGAATCACAGAATAATTGAGATGGCTGAAAGTAGTCTTTTTCGAGGAGTAGAGATTGATAATCCATACAAGCACATTGAGCGATTCACGATGCTTTGCAACACGCTCAATAAGAGGGGTTCCACTAGCTTGGTTCAGGTGGAATCTGTTCCTATTTTTACTTGCAGGTGTAGCGAAACGATGGTATGCAGAAGGTTCTTTCGATGCGAAGGGGAATGACACGTAAGCAAGAGATCATTTAGTTCATGTATGAAATAGATCACACAATGCATTATTTCATCATTTGTTGTTTCCAAGACTACATGCAAGATACAAACTATGTTGGATGTACACATGGTTTTATCTCCATGAAACTAGTTTCTTCTCTCACTTCATCTCACTTCATAAATAGTATGCCATGTCATCAAAATTGCCTACATGGCACCTCATTGATTGCCCATAAAACTTCCGCTAAGAATTACCTAAGCTTCAACAAAAATCGTTGGGTACATGCCCCGTTACTGCCATGGAGTGAATTGGTTTTATAATAAAGCGACGGCTCTTAAATGCGAAGATATGAATCAAGGGAGAGAGAGTCTACTCAATTTTTAGCAATTTACACAATGCTGACAAAAAAAAAATGATCCTGTTCAATCGCATGTTACACATGAATCTCTAACTAGAACCCTGCGATTATCTGAAGCTCAGTACTCTTTAGCGCCTGGTAAAGGGAGAATTGCTCTGTTTGAAACACTCTGACGAACTGCAGAAGCCATTAGGTTCAGAATTGCCTGATATATGCATGTGTTGTCCTGCAACTCAGTGACAAAACTGAATCGTATCCATATAATTAGTTGCCAAGATCTAGAACCTAAAGGGAACTAATCACATCTCATCGAAATAGCAACAGTTACTATTTTTCCAACTCAACCAAACTGGCCTTACACCTGACAATGCCTAACCCTAATCAACCGTGAATAAACTGTAGAACTCAAATCCACTCTAAAAGCTAGATCTTTTTCCTGGATTTTCAAGTAGCACAAAGAGATGAACAGGATTACTTCCAATTGGTATGTTGTGGATTCAGAAAGCATCAGCATAGGTACCATGAGTCCGTAGGACCATGGGATCGGATTGGAACGGCAGCGCTAATGACAGTTCCATAATCAGGGCTGACAGCCGGGGTCTCCAGCACGCCAGGGAGCGACACCTGCCGGGGAGATGCAGGGGCGCGCCGCCGCGTCCACCTGGGAGAGGACGACGAATAGGGCGCCAATGTTGCTATGGGGAGCGGAGAGGCTGACGAATTGAAGAAAAAACTGGAGCGTAGCAGGGGGAATCACGTCGGTGGAGGGAAGAGATGGTGGGCATCGAGGGTTTTTTTTTTGGGAGTGCGGTCAAGCAGCGGAAATTTGGCTCGCAGCACCGTTGGGATCGGGCTACCCATCGGGTACCCGATTGGCACCTGTTGGAAGCGTGTTTTTTCCGTTATTTTTTAAGTGTATTTTAGACGGAGCAAATCCAGCATACCCTCTAAACAACATCTTATCCCAAGTTTAAAGGACCAAGTAAAAAAACACACTCCAACGGTCCCTCTATTTATCTCCCTATTTTGGGCAGGCCTCCAAATTCCTCACTCCACCCTCCATTCATGGGGTCTCTAGGGTTATTCATGGAGGCTATTGTTGGAGTTGGAAGTATTTTCGTGACCCTCAAAAAATAGAGAACCTTCTTTTGACCTTTGGGGGATTTGATTTAAGGGCTATTGCTGGAGTTGCTCTCAACAGTTTCATAGGTCATCTCATGCAATATCATGTAGAATTTTTGATGACGTGGAGGAGAGAGGGTGAGGAGAGAGAAAGAGGTCGTAGTTTCTCGAAACAACCGCCTCATAGGCTAGATTTTAGGAATATGAGACGACTACTTCACCATTGCATGAGTTTTGGTTGCATCCAACTCATAATATTCTTTTTTTTCTATACATAAATTAAGGAAATAGAATTACTGTGGGACAATTTAAAAAGACAACACATTATACATATTGTTTGTTAAGTCATGTCAAGATTACGTGTCAATGCATGAGACCGCCTATTAAACAACACCTATGCCCTTAGGTACTTGCCCAGTGCTCTTACAAAATATGGTGATTGGCGTATCCTCTTTGTCACAAATATAAGTCCAATAGTACATCAGCACGGTCTAAAAATATATACTAGCAATATTTAAATATATATATATTATCCAGAAAAGAGTTTTATAATATGAATAGAGTAACATCAACCTTACATGCCAATTTATGTGATTTTTTAGTTATTGATGGTCAAATTTTAAAAGATTTTAGAACAAACCTCAATTGAGTCATATTGGAATTGGAGATGCATAATAGGTGGAGCTCACACATGGGTGTGGTTACCTTGGACCGATGTTGGGATTGGTTCCATCTTGAAAAAAAATATCAAAGCACCCTACAATTCGATATCTTTATCATTCTTGTGGCTGGTTGATTTGGAAGGAGCGCATCAAAAGGAGGATGCATAATCCGCTCGCACTCATACCTTGAACCCCTGCTCAACAAATTTTGAAGTGCTTTAGGTCATGAATTGATATTGTGAGGTAAACGCTCTTCCTTTTTTTTTTTGTTTCGTGAAACACAACTTTCTTCTTTCTTCAGGCTAGTCCGCCTGCTTATGTACTTTTGTTTCCTCTGATTAATGAAATGCGTGCATAGCAAATTATAAAAAGAATTGTACATGTGCTCTCATGCAAACATGTTTTAGACATTGGTGGACAGATAATTTATATGTCTATGTTAAAAGAAAATTGTAAGAAAAATTCAGCTCGAGAAAGGTAACCATGTGGCAATTTAAGAGATCATATAAAAATGTCTTATTTAGTGATTTTGGGATCAAAATGCGTAGCTTTTTCCACTAAGGGCCACCCCCGAATTTCATTACTCCATGAAGCAATGAAATTACAGAGTTTATTTAGTAGGCCGCACAGTTCATAACTAAACCAAACCACTAAATCAAACCACAAAGAGGCTCCAGGCAAACTTGGCACACAGGCCCATCACCTGTGCCACAAAAGCTACCCCAGCGATCACCAAAGACTAATTGATACCAAAATCCAAAAGACAGAAAACATTAAAAAGCCAACACTACTGCAACTGTCAAAATGTGTAGTTTGACCTAACTATCACAATTTACACTAATCACACCTACTAAGTTAATTAATTACTCATTGCCAAAAAGATTTGGTGTACATTTGTCCACCTTTGACCCAAGGTAGGGTCGTCCATGGCTTGAGGCATGACATCTATCAGTCGAGTAATGCCATCAATTAGCCATTTAGTTGAATAATGCTAGCAATCAGCCGAGTAATGTCAATAACAAGCTGAATCATGCCAGCTATCAGTTCAGCGTATTCTTAAGATACCCACTTCCTCTTGCAGGCCTAGTGCTCTACAGGTCCCAATAGCTCCCATACTGAATGGATGAACAAGTCCGTGCGCTAAGAAAAGACGTATTCTCCTAATGCTAACCAGCATCTTCATTATTCTTAAGCAGTTTGCTTGTCATAGGATGCAGAGAAGGTAAGGAGAGGCAAAAAAAATTCATGTCGCTCAGGGTACGCAAAGTATATGTGCCGATGCATTCATGCCTTATTGTTGAAGTGGGGGCATATACGCGCCAACAGGTGGGCCCTACAACCCGCACCTGCCCCCGTGTCCTCGCCTATCCTGTGCCGCCACCGCCACCGCCACCCTTTGTCCCCGTTGCAGGGCTTGCAGCTGGAGGGCATCTTCTTCATCTCCTTCCTCTCCGATGCGTTGAGTGGCACGAGCTCATGATGGAAGGAGGGAGGGGATGGGCATCAGCACATCCCGGTGTTAAATTATTTTAACTTAAATGTGGCCCATATAATTACAGAAAATAATTCTTAGTATTAAGGTCTACGTGTGATGGTTGCTAGAATAAAAGGGATAAGCATTATGGGTTGAAATACCCTCTCCTCACTCTTCAATACTCATGTAAGCACAATATAAGTGATCCAAAGATCAATGGATATACATGTGCACAATATCAAGTGTGTGTGCGCTGTACGGTTACACGAGTGCACTTAAGCATTGGGTCTTGGAATGGAGCAGCGTGAGCACATATGAATGGAATAGATTAATATATGCATGAGTGGCTAATAATAGCTCTTGTGAACTGATCAGGAATTGAAAGGGCTGGTGCAAGTGCCGTGTACTAGTGCATATCAGTTTCTTAACTTGAAACGTCATGCACTGATCGGTTCAAATGCAAAACGCCATTTGTTCAGACGCATAGCACTCACATATAAATAAGTGTCCAACGCAGGGAGAAAAGTGGACCTTGAAAACAAAGGGTAAAAAAATAAACGAGCCAGACACACATGAGAGTATCATAGTTCTCCTATCATCAAGAGAACAAGAAAAGGAAGAGAGGAGATAAATCTCCAAGATGCAAGGATTCAACGTGGCGCAAGGTGGGTTTGTGCAAATTGCACATGAACGGACAAGCTGTGTAATGCACACATAAAGATTATTTTATTTCTGTTGATTCATTTTGTGCTAATATAATCTTATTAAGCTTCCACGAATTGTCTTTTATGCTTCCACCCGGCCCCTATGACCTGGGGTGAATTCTATTGCTAAATACGGCGGCGACTGCGGAGCTACGACCCCATCTCCCATCGACCTCTCTCACCCTCACCTCCATCCCCTAGCAGGCGGTGGCGTCGATTGATGCGGAGCCATGACCTCATCACCTATCGCCGTCGCCGGTGGAGTGCAGCACGCACAGCGGCATGGCGGCCCCCCGTTGGATGGTGGCAAGGTGGGTCAGAAGGTGGGCAACCTAGGTGGCGGCGCCCCGCCCAGCTGCAATCTCCATCGTCTCCTATGAGACTGCCGCGGCGACGCAAGGACGCATGCTAAGTGCTTGACGCCGGGGCAATCACGTTCTAGCACCCGTGACCACTCTGTGAACACCGCCATCACCTTCCTCGGTCTCCACTCCATCCAAGAGGTCATTCCTCCATGGGGTCTGCCACGTCGATGTCGATCATATGCCATGGGTAGCTTGAGCTATTTGGGAAACTAGAAAAGATCCTTAATCCCTTTTTGTTTATCATTCGACTCACGGATTCCTTTTTCTTTATTCAATCTATGTATTAATAGAATCTATGGTATTCTTATAGAATAAGAAAAAAATGAAGATAATAAACTCTGTATTCTTTCTTTCTCTTCCATCCTTACGTTTCCATGTTAAAGTGTAGTTTTCTTACTTAAATTTAATAATATTAATCTAATATGCCTACCGGTGTTCCAAAACTACCTACAGGATCCCCAAAGATGAAGAAGCGACTTGGGTTGACTTGGTCGATGCCAAATCGTAGCTGCAAGTATGCGTTCCAATGACCATGAGGGCTTTGGCCACGGTCACAACATCATGCAAGGAAACCTCCATGGTCGAAACCACTAACACATGCCCTACTCTGACGATTGGTGCTCTGCTTTAGTGTTGTAGGACTGGCGCCCAGGATGCACACGAGGTGTTTGAGGTAATGCCTCTTATGTATTCATGTTGCAATTGAGAACGAGTACACATGCTGGATGGAGGATTTGAGCAAGCAGGTCGGTCAAACAACAACGAATTCATCTTTTTAACGCAGTATCGATAAGTAATAATCTGATAGAAAGCTGTTTTTTTTTCTGTGAAAGCACGTTGAACCCATATCTCACCTGGCCTTGGAGCTCGATGTTTTTGCTACTTGGATGCATTATAACTGGAATGCTCACAGCAAAAACTTGAGTTCTTGGAGCAAAAACTTTCCGGTTTCCGCACAACTCGATGTGTATGCCCAAGTCAAATGTTGTTGTTAACCTCATATTCAAATGGCTCTGTCCTTTTAAATCCTGTGTTATCTGAATGTATTATCTACGTTTTCTAGAAACAAAAACTGTATAAAGCTATTTTCGCAAGGACTGTTGAGAATTAGGATTCGATGTTGCAACTTGAGGCCTAGCCTCCTAGCTTGGCTTGCAGATGCGATCAGATCATCATAAGAAGGCAGCCAAGGTCCTCAGTTCTTTTGCATATTCCTGCTAAGTTTAGGTTGGCAATTGACAGGATCACTTTTTTTCAAACTGTACCTGCGTAGTTGACTTATGAAAGGTTGCGTCGTGATCTAGCATTTTCGAAATCCAATAAATTTTAGCATTATATACTGACATAGGTAAATATTTTATTTTTATTGTTGGGGATTGTGTTGCGCAGTTTCTGGAACAGGTACAGGTGAAGGCAGGGCCGCTCTCCAGGCCGCATTTTCTACTGATTAATTCACACCAATTGCACATTGAATTGATGCCAGTAAAAAGTCATAATGGCATGTACAATTGTACAACATGTGATAGTTATTGGTGTGGTATGCTTTCTCAAACTGCAAGCCCTCACTCTTTCCATATTAGCATGAATTTCATAAATTTGCGTTGATTTTGTTGTGAAAACACCTTACCAACCATCAATATGCTAGATTACAGTAAATGCAGTTTTCAATCAACCTTGCAACATGGTATAGTCATCACAAGATGTTGTATTAGCATATAGTTTACCTAACACATAGTTGCTACCTCATAATTATTTCGATTATACAGGAATATGTATCGGTCAGACGATGGTGACCTCTTCATCGAGACCTATCAAATTAGCTTGTTTCATGCGTCAAGATTTCGCTGGCTGAGAATACTATAGTTGAGGATTTTTTTTTTCATACACCAAGAGTGAACAATTTCATCTTTGATGATGCTCTAGCTAATCAAGGCATGGAAAATACTCTATAATCAGCCGCGCCCACGACAACGATGCAACTTGATCTAGTTAAACTTGCAGCCGCGCCCACGACAACGATGCAAATTGATCTAGTTAAACTTGCAGCTTGTTCTCGACGAGCCTAAGAAACTCGGTGGCTGAGTCGAACCAGCTCAGCCAGAAGCAGAGCCATAATAGTAGTTCGAACATGGTTTTCAAGCACACCATATTCAGCTGTTCCAGAGAGACCACCTGATTCCTCGTGGCTCCATTTGCTCATTGACATTGCTCCTTGTAATGTCCTAGTGCCTCCCATGCCTAACACCACTTTTTTTTAGATGTATGATCTCTTCATGTAGAGAATATGGGAAAAACACCTCTCACCCCACGGGGGTGACCTTGCATATATATAGCCAATTAGCTTATGTACAAATACAAGATACATATACATGAGCTAGGCTACACATATACTCTAATACCAGCCTGCAGTCGCAGTGGGAGCGAGGCGAACGCAGAGACTGATCCTAAAATCAGTGTACAACTGTGCAGACAGTCCTTTTGTCATGATATCCGCTTACTGATGTGAAGAAGGAACATGGAGAACCCGAACATGTCCTAAGGCAACCTTTTCACGGACGATGAAGTGAATATCCTTGATGTGCTTCGTGCGGTGGTGATGAATCAGATTGGTGTAGATGTGTACACTTTACCCATACGTTCGGTCAGCCCATACCTCAGCTTCAGGTAGTACTGACCTACGAGACCCATACCCACCAACATCTATTTCTAGACAACATTACCTAGTTCCATCCATAGGTACGGCTGGGGTCTAAACAAGGGTCATACTATGTCCACATATGGACACTATCCTAGGAAACATATGCATCATAACGTGGCATACAATGCCACCAGGTCCTTTGGACCTCAACCTATGACCTGTGACTATGCACAGGTCTTGTTGCAGTCTACTTGTTGTCCACCATGGCCCCTTGGATGGTTTACTAGCTTCCGCTGGTGGGGTGTGGATTAAGGCTTCACATGAATAGGCACTCCCGAAGGTTGTACCTTTTTGGCATGTATGGTTGCACGTTACATTAGAAAGACTTCCCCGCGAGCCGATAACCGGGGTAAGCTGTTGGTGTCGGTGTTTAAACCCGGCAACCTACTAAAGGGGGTGCTCGAGGTAGTGTTTTGGTTAGTGGGGCTTGTCGAGATCAGGAACTCAAAGGTAAACACAGACACACGATTTAGACAGGTTTGGGCCGCTAGATTTTGTAATACCTTACGTCCTGTGGGTTGGTTGGATTGAATTGCCTCGGAGGGGGTCCCTGCCTCACCTTATATTGCCGGGGGCAGGGTTACAGGTCGGTTGGTTACAAAAATATTAGTCGGATACGACTAAAGAAGTTCTATTCTTATTACTACGAGTATTTTTCTAATCCTCGACTATTTTCTATCTTTCCATGTAGACTACGCTGTCCTGCACCATAGTCTTCATGTCAGATGTGTCTCGGTGTCCAGCCCCATATTTAGGACTGTCCAAACCTTCTGGTGGATCCATAGATGCATGTACGATAGTTGGGATAGGATTCTCTATCGAGGTTGCCCCCTTACTCCCTTGTCCTTGTCCTGTCCTTAACAGTTTCTAACTCTTTAGTTGGTAGACTTGAGATTTATCTCAAAAACTCACACATTGTGTTTGTATACTCCTAAGGAGTTCTATCTTCTAAAATGATGCTCGATCATCGATCTAGTCGTGATCGAGGTCATTTATGGGATTTTTTGCTAGAAGCGGCTTCAAGTCAAGGAAAGAAAGAGAATAGATGTGGGTTGCTCCTATAGGTTTATAAAGAGATGCAAGTCAGATTATTATCTCGACAGATTTTAATATCTATGAAAACATAGGATAAAAATATGATCAAGGGGTGGGTGCTAGGGCTTGCCTTCATCGACATTTTCTCATCTTCTAGATCTTCGACTTTTCGTCGGAGCCTGGTCAGGCTAATGTTCTATATGTTTTCTAGACGGCCGGACCTTCAGCTTCATACCTTCTAGATCCTTGGCTTCCGGTCGGGTCTTGGTCGTGTCCCCGGCTCCAACAAGCATGCAATCATACAAATAATTCTAAAAATCAATTTCCAGCAATCAATATATGACTAAAGGAAATGGAGAAAGAATGGATGATGGGTGCTTTGGGAATTATCAGATTTCTAAGGATAATTCATGAATAATTGATGGATATTTTATCAATTGTTTAGAAATATTTCTAAACAATTGATGGATAGGATAGTTGGATTTCTAGGATAATTTTAAGAAATTAAGAATAGATTTTTGAGCGGCATGATGGCTAGGGTTTTGCCAATATCTAGGGTTTTGGTTTGGTGGTGTATCGACTAGGTTTGGTTGATATACAAGGTTTGGATCGGGCCGCTGGGTTTTGGATTGGATCCTAAGTGTGATTTGGGTGCTAGGTGTTGTGAATGGATTTCAAGGCTAGGAAACTTGCACGACAAGCTTGGCTTCGACCCTACAGCGGGTGGAGCTAGTCAAGTTCCCTTGGAAACGGCTTACGCAGAGCAACCCATGGGGTGCCGTGTTGGTGCTGGGTTTAAAGGATTGAGAGCTTGTGCGACGAACTCACTTCGACCATTAGGGTGGAGCTTGGGCAAGATCAAGTAGAAGCTAGAGAGCTTGCACGACGAACTCACTTAGACCACTAGGGTGGAGCTCGGGCAAGATCAGGTGGATGGAGGTTAGAGCCTGCTCGACAGACTCACTTCGACCACTAGGGTGGAGCTTGGGCATGGTGACCAAGGATGGGCATGGGAATAGTCTTGGGTGGCTTTAAGATATTTTTAGAAATTTTCTTAGGGCCTGTTTGTTTCATTGGAATCTGCAGGAATTGGAATTAGTTTCCAAGGTCACCATGTTTGGTTCCCTCTGGAATTGGAAACAGTGATTCCTGATGATTCCATCTTTCCTTCCCCACATTCCGAGCAAAATATGAGGAAACCGATTCCCCCCGAGGCCCCGACTCCTCGCCCCCACTCGCCTGCCCCCGACGCCTCCCGACTCGCCCCTGTGCCACCGTCCCTGACTCCGCGCCGCCACCTCCCGCGCCGCCGCCTCCTCCTCCGGCGCCCCCTCCGCCAGCCCCTCCTCCGTCACCCCTGAATCCGCGCCGCCGCCTCCTCCTCCGGCGCCCCCTCCGCCAGCCTCTCCTCTGCCGCGAAGACTCGTCCTCCGCCGTCGTCGCCTCCTCCGCGAAGAAGGCGACATCTACCTCCTCCGCCACCCCTCCTCTGCGAAGAAGGCGACATCTACCTCCTCCGTCGTCCCTCCTCTGCGAAGAAGACGACATCTACCTCCTCCGCCGCCCCCTCCTCCTCAGGCGCCCCCATCTACCTCGCCGACATCTAGGGTTCGTGCAACGTCTCTTCTCCTCTAAAATTCGGCAGATCCTTGTTCTCTTTTGAATTCTACAGATCTCCTCTTGTGCTTCGAATAGTATCTTGATAATTTAGGGTTAAATAAGTGATTAGCCATAGTGGTTGAATGACTAGATCTCCTCCTGTGTTAGAATAGCCAGCTGCTACGCTGTGTTAAATAATTCTGGAACATCGTTTCTGCTTTCCTCTAGGATCATTGATGAGAATGAGTAGGTGCAAAACTGTGCAGCAAGTAACATGGCGTCTTCATCTTGGTCCTGCATAATGCACAGTTGTGGTATAATTCACTTGTATGTGATTGCATGTTGTGGTGTAATTCACTTGTGATTTAGAGATTGGGTGTGGACTCTTAATTATTGAAAGGATGATGTGTTGGTGACTTGTTTAGTGAGTTCTTGAATTGCTAACTATATGGTTGAAATGATTGGAAGCAGCTAAAACTAGCATGGTTACGTGTTTTGTCTTGTTCTATTTAAAGAAATGTGTAGTACCTTTTCTTTTTAACAGCACTTAAAATTTAAAAATCCATAACCATAGAGTTCCCATAAGGACACCAATTTGTAGGTAAATTAGCACAATAGGTAATGCGGATGTTTTAAGGACCAGTTTTGCCCATAGTAACCGGACTGGTGGTTTATCCAGAAACATCAGAAGCAAATACTGGTCCAGCTCAGATCCTATCTGAGGGACACCACATGCTGTCAAGAATAAGGATGTGGACTAGCAAAATGGTAGAATGATGATGATTGACTGGCTTGCATTAAACTGCCCGTGTTGAATCAATCAATCAACAAGTCATGGGTGGAATACCATCTACCATCTTAAAAATGAGGGAACCTTTTCTTTTTGAGGGCTCAGGTTAAGGTGGTATGCAGACTGCAAAGCCTCCACTGATGCTGAAGTGGATAACGACCCAGCTGATTCTCCAAGGTTCTTATGTCAATCATCTATAAGCGCTATTTTTTACAAGGATGTTAACAACAACTATTACACTAAATTGTTATCTCCTTAGAATCAACACTTAGACTGAGGGACCACTGATTGGATTATTAAACTTGTGAACTAGATGGTTGGGCAGGTTCATGACCTGGCAAATAATTTCAGTAGTTTGCAAATTCTTTCTAAATTGCACACGATAGTACATGAGTAAGTTGTTCATTCTGGAGTGAAATTGTCCACTGTGTGAAATTTCAAGAGTTACATATGACTTTAAGGTTCGCAAAAAAATGTGTCATTTGTGAATACACCACCAAGACTGAATTGGACCTTTGCTCCCTGTTTTGCAATTAACAGTACATCGATGAGCATACAGGACTGTTATTTCAAATCGAAACACATCTGATTAGTGACTTAGACTGCAGCCCCTGATTTGAAACTGAGATACTGAAACTTGAATAAGTACAAACATAACATAGTACAAACTTGAATATTTTTTACTTGATTTTTAGTTACTGCAGCACATGGGCCTCATTTTTTTTCCAATGCTGGGTGCTAAGTTAGTTAATTATGAACCTTTTTCATGATAAATTAAAAAATTCCTTTTTGCATATGTGCTTTAGATGCCTGACAACAACATAGACTTGGTTAATACAAGCATGGAGCAAATGAGAGAGATGCGTAAGAAGAAGAGAAAAAGAGTGGCTGCTTTATTTGTTTCTGCTGTCATGAGCATGATTGTGCAATGGTATCAGCGTAAGAGACCTAGACATATCGTTGATCCGGATGAAGTGGCTGAGAGAGATGTAGCTACACGCAAACAAATGCTAAAAAATCTGCTATCAAGTAATGTCCGAGAAAAGTGTAATGTGGATATCTCAAAAGACAACATCATGGCGAGGAACAAGACCTTTGACAAACACTACACTATCATCAATGGTATGCTGGAATCAAGTGGATTTGGTTGGGATTGGAACAAAAATAAAGTATCTGTTGATAGTGATTCTGTATGGGAAGAATATGTGGCGGTAAGTTTCAATCGTATTTATTATTGTTATATGCAGTTGTAAGTTGTGTTCTCTCATACCACTATTTAATGTCATGGAGTTTGCTGTTTATTGTTATATAACATTGTTATATGTAGTACTGTTCTCTCATACCACTGTTTATTGTTATATGTCATGGTATTCTCTCATACCACTATTTATTGTTGTATGCAATACTATTCTATTGTCTAGTTTTCTAGTCATGGAGTTTACTGTTTGACAAACCCTGTGTAACTCATGGCTATGTTGCTACGAAGTACCAATGATGATTCATTAACCCAGCCCCAACTTTAAATGTGAACAGTGTATGCATGTTTTAGAAGTGAATGGTGATTCTCTAGCTACCAGCTTACACAATTGTGATAATTCATAAAATACAACTGTCAGCCTAATGGTGATGCAGTCAGGGTTTGTGATATCGATTTGTTGTGCATAATATTCAGGGCTATGTGATTTGATTGTGTTAAAGAAATTGATGCATGTCTATTTGATTTGGCTCTGTTTTTGGAGTGGTGTTTTTTGCTTGCCAACACCCCTGATGAGCTAGCATATGTTTCAGCCATGGTATTTAACTGCAGTGCCACTGGTGTTCTCCTAGTTGCTTTGTAGTAGTAGAAAAGGAAGAGGTAGCTGTGTGGTGTTTGCTTTATTTATGAATGAATACCCCATTACAGGTAGCTTTGCAATGCACCTACATGTTGTTACCGGTATTTGTTTAGGCATATGGCTAGAAATGTACAGTTTTCTGCTTGTGTTCAATACAGCCTATGTTGCTCTAAACATGTGATTGTGCTCAAGTTGACATCACATACAGAGGCCTGTTCGTAGACCATTGTGTTGCAACGTGCACCCAGCTTGAGGTCGCAGCACCAGCATGGAACAGAGATAGCTGCTACTTGAAAGTATGGCCGTGCGCCCATGCCTGTGTGTAGCTTGCAAGTGACCTTCATGTTTCAGCTGTACATGTTTTGCTTGTATCTGTCAGCCTAATTTTGTTAGTATTGCTGTTTGCATTCAGCATAATTCTTTATTTGCTTCACTAGTAATGCTGGCCTCCTAATACAAGTTGTTTCTGTTACCTGATAGTATCATTATTGCTGGTCCTTTAATTTTTGTGATACACTTGTTTTCTAACCAAGTACAATATTTATTTTCTGTAGAAAAACAAAGAAGCTATTGGGTACAGGCACAAGACTGTCTTGTACTGGGATTCCATTAGTTTGGTGTTTTGCAAAGACCATGCTACCGGTGAAGCGGCAAAGACTGCAGCTGAGAGCTCAAAAGACATGAGTAAGGAAGATCTTAGTAACAAAGAGCCCACATCATCGGCAACTTCAGGAAGTTTAAAGAGGCAACGGTCAGGCGACTCTTTTACCTCTATGATGGCTGAAAAACTGGACAAGTTCCCTGAAGCACTAAAGGAGGAAGCTCCTAAAGGCCCAACATCAAAAGAAATTCTAAACACACTGAATGAGGTACAAGGATTGGATGAAGACACTTTGTTGGACCTATTTGATATCCTGACCGGTGATACGCGCAAGTACGAGTCTTTGTTGGCGCTTCCGGAGAAGATGAGGAAGAGGTGGCTTCTAAAACAGCTCAACAAGTGAAGAAACTAGTTCATCATAATATGTGGCTTCAACTATATGAAAGTTTAGATACTATGTCTGTATTGCTTGCATTGTTAAGATAATATGTCTCTCATAATCTCTAATGTACCCTCCACTGTCTAGGTTCAAATTATGCCTTGGTGCTGAAACTGTGAAAGAGTAGTCTTTGGCTCTTTCCTGCATTTTCAATGGTGGTTTCAAAGTTTTAGCTGTACTCGGCCGTTCAGTTGCAGGACTAGAATTGGGTCCAGATCTCCCTCGGTTCGTTGCTATGGACTGTGGTGTCATGGTGTGGACTGTGGAGTTCCATTTGAATTTCTAATTAACCAAACAATATTTGGAATCTAATTCTAAGAATGAGTTTCCACGTGCATCCAAACAAGATAATTGAAATGAATCAGATTCTCAGTGATTCAATTCCTATTGAATCTAATTACTAGAATTTCATTCCTAGAATGAGATTCAATTCCTGGCAAACAAACGGGCCCTTAGTTAAATGCTTTGTGCCTGAACCTACTCAAAGAATGCATCCCGCCAATGCAACAAATTTCACATTAGGATGGGTATTTGCAAACTGAAAACTTTCTGGAGGGCAAAAGGAAAGAAAATGAATTATCTTTAGTGACAATGAAACCATGTGCTGATTTCAGATACACGCAAAAACCATGTTGCCTTGGTTGAATCACGGATTGGAGACTGAAACCATTTTTTCTTCAGTCAGGGTTGGAGACCGAAAGCGTTACTGTCTACTCCAGATGCATGTAAAAACGAAGTAGCCATGATTTTATGAATTTTTACATATTTGATGACAATGAAAGCACATGAACTAATCCACTATAAACTTGTTTGTTCAATCAAGGATATGGCTTCCTCTTGATCTCAAGGAATTGGATGTTGGAGGATCATCCTATTTATATCTATACCATCTGGATATATAGCAAAATGCCTGCATATCTGAATAAAGATGACGCGGTTAATAAATGGTGAAAAAGCCTCAAGAGAACAAGATATAGCAAATTGAGCAGAATTTTATCAGAGAATGATGATTTACTCGTACAAGAAAGATGAAACTATTCAAGAACCAGAGATTGCAAATGGGGCAGATTCTGCCACTGTGGACAAGGTCAGACTCGGAAGAGAGAGAGTGTAACAGTGTGTGCGAGGGATTGGAGAGTTATTTTTGCAGTCTTCCAATATTCTCATCTCATCCACTTTCGCATTGGGAGAGTCACAACTCCTCCTTTATTCAGGGAGAGTTGGAGTGAATTGTTGGATTATCTCCAATAATTATTTAAAAAAAATAAAAGTAAAAGGACTTTACTAGAGTACTAATTTTTAACCAATCAATACGATAGTTGGATTGAGAATTAGGGAAAGCTCAAACGAACCAAAGAGTCCACAAACCGCAAGAGATGCTCTTACGAACCACAAGTCTACGCGCCTGCAACGACGGGAAAAGCGGGGGAGTATTCGTGGAAGAAGAGGAGATGGGGAGTGTTGGGCCCAGATTAGGCCTGTAAACGGACACGGCGGGGTTAAACAAGTTTGCGGGCTTACTCGGCGGCCCACTACTCTGCCCGCGACGCCGCGTCGTCGATTTCACCAGACTTTTAGAGCGAAGGCATCGAGCCTTCAAGAACGATGGAAACATCTTGGACGGGCGACTCAATTGATATAAGCAATTCTTTATGAATGGGCATGCGGACGCAAACTTCTATTTCTATAAGCTTTTACGGACAGTTTTTTAGATAACTTTTACGGACAGCTTGTACAAGTAAGCTTCTTTTTGTTGTTCAACTCGTTTGGGAAAACTTCTATTTTTTTTTCAATGTTCGACATTTCAGCAAAACTTCTCGAAAGTATGCGTTCAGATCGATTTAATCAACTATGTTGTTGTACAATGCGATGACGCCTACCAGTTTACAGTAGTGGCTCTTCCTGGTATCTCATATTCTCATTGACGATCTCCTCCGGAGAAGCTCTGTATACTCATCGTCAGAAAATGTGATCTTGATTGCTAGTGTTTGTGTCGCTGCTACTGATGATGGCAACTGACAACACTGAACTTTGAAAAATTGCATTATAATATCTTACGCACAAGAAAATGATGGTACACGAGAGAGAGCAGTTCTGGCTGATGAAACAAGGTGAGCATGTATTGTGTTACAAAAATTTGTGACAGCTGTATAATTTACAAACAAAACAACCTGGAGCTAAAGGATGGGAGCAACAACACAGAGGAATAAGTAGACTCATTTCGGCATGCAAGGTTCAGAGCATGTGCAGGCTTTTCATGCCAACATGGTTACTCCGAATTTCCTTCCTTAAACACCTTTACCCATTTTTCGACGCTATCGATTACTTCCCCAGTCTTGACCAGGTACCGGACCTTGGTCCCGTCCTCGAGGAATTTGTGGCCAACCCTGCTTGTCACATTCTTCTCCTTCGAGTAGAGCATCACATTTGAGCTATGAATTGGGCCCTCAATCTGGTCAAAAGAAATTTAAGTCTAATCAGGAGATAGCTATCAGGCACCTAAAACTATAGTCTTGAAATAAACATATGCAACTATGCAACACATAACAGGAGGCCCAAAAGACGCTCGATAGAAATATTTGCTGACCATGACGATTTCACCCGGTTCATCCTCTGTGCCTTTCTTGTGCTTTGACTTCAAGTTCAGGTCCTTCACGATCACAGTGCTGTTGTGCTTGAAAAGGCGTGTAACTTCTCCAACCTTACCTTTCTCACGGCCTGCAATGACTTGTACTGTATCCCCAATCCTAACATGCATCTTGTGCAGCACAGGAAGGCTGTTCGGTTTACATTTCTTTCGCTCCCATCTCTTAAGCTGCAGCCGAAAGCAAAAATTTAGGCATTTAACAATGGACAAAAAACATCAGATAATTGGACTATTTTTTTTACTCACTCTCATTTCAATCGGGCATATCTTGACCATAAACCTTATCTGCATATTGAACATATTAAACAGCTTGTCAGAACTTCAGAGTAAAATAACATAATATTTCATTTCAAATAAAGGAGATACTGATCAGATGCTTTTCAGACATGGCATGAATCAAACATAGTGGTCGTGCTTCATGATTCTGGGCTGCTCTTTATGCATATTTCTTTGAGTAAATTTCAGTATGAGCTACCACTTAAAATACAGTAGTTCTATCACTTCCTTCAACAGTGATTACTTAGCATCATTATATAATTAATCTTCGTTTGTTTTTCCTAGTAAAGAGAAAGGTTTATCCTCGTCCATTTTTTATCAGTTGGGAATTTCCCGGGTGCAAGCAGATTTCAATAGGTAAGACATACTGAAGATAATTTAGAAAAGAAGGCACAAATACAATCACTCAATCAGCACTATGCTCATAACACACTGTTTGGTGCCCAATTAGTTTCTGGTCAGTCATATGTGATGCGGGGCATGATGTGAGAAAGAAAGCCAATCAATGTCACATCGCTTACAAGAAAATACAAGAAGCAAACATGAAAAGTACTGCCCTCAATCCTAAGTATATTTCAGCACAACAAAACAATTCAGGCAATAAATATATCAACTGAAACAATGGCCCATCGAAGACAATATAGTTTCCTCAGTTGAGGTGGTTAAAAATAATAATTTCCACAGTTGACATGCTAAATCCAGGGTGTTCAAATAATCTTTACCCCATCCAACATAGCATACTCTATATTAGCAGTAAAAACGCACATACAGTTGTATATGAAAAAAGAAGGACGGTGCCTGAGTACCAGCAACAAAGGAACTTTTTTTCTTATTTAAATTAATCTCAATCGTTTAATCTGTTTGGTCTATTCAAACTTTACCATTTCAGCATATACATACATAAAAAAGGAAGCAAAAGTAAAATTCAATAAGGCCCGTGGTCTAAATTTAAATATACTGGTAAAGTGGTAAGCTTGGTTTGCCAACCTTGAAATGCACAATGAACAAAATAAATACTGCTAACTTTACATTTCAATGCAATAGACGAGCTCTAAACCTCCAAATCACACTGTATGCTTGGAACATCCCAAGAACAAATTTCTCCAATTGCGCTTTGCATTGCTACACGGCTACGGATTTAACAAAACGCTAGGGCAGAAGAACGGAACGGAATTAGGAGGCAGCAACAAACCCCAGGCTGCGGTGCGGAATGGGTGGCGAGCCGGTTGCCCCAGAAGCTGCTGGTGCTCGCCGCGCCGGGCGCGGAGACGGAGAGCGACGCCATGGCGCCCTGCAGCGCCGCCATCCCAGCCATCCTCGCCGTCCTCCTCTCTCACTGGACTCGCCCACCCCCAAACCGCAGAGGATAACGAACGCCTTCTTCGAGTTCCCCCGGACAGGATAACACACGCTGTTCTATCTTCTGACGCTGCTGGTGGGTTGCTTTATACATGGGCCTCGACACTAAACGGGCCAGGCCTTAGATAAGGCGAAGATGGGCCTAAAAGAGGCCTTTTTATCCATCCAGTAAGGCCCATGAATTTTCTCGCCATCCCCCGGGAATTCTATCCATCTTCCTGAAGAATTTAGTCTACGTATCTTCTACTATTTGAGATTCGTGCAACGTTATTCGGATAACTCAGATTAATTTGGAACCGAGGAGGAGACGGAGCATATGCGCAGCTGCATGTGCGCCAGCAGGTGGCCAGCTATATGTCACTACGTGGGAGGAGGTGGGTGGGCCGTGCCTCCAATTTAAAATCCGTTTGAACCATGTTTGAACCATGGTATTTGTTGGAATTAATACTACAAAATGAGATCCAATATCACCATATTTTGTCGTATTTTTAAAAATCAACATTTTATATGAACTGTCTCAATATTTTTTTTACTTAAAAATGTTGGTGAATATCAAAAAAAATGTTGAGCTAAAAAATATTGGTGAATGTAAAAAAATTTGGTGCATGTAAAAAAGTTGCAAAAGTTTTTTAACTTATTTTTTAGATATTCACCATTGTTTCATTTCATTGACATAGACTAACTTATTGCGGACATATAGTACCATTTCATGATATTGATCAACAATTTATTTTACCTTAACCAACATTTTTTTCTTGATAGACCAACATTTCCTTTACATAGTTCAATATTTATTGATGGTTGCTAATATTTTTTAACATATACCAATATATTCTTAAAATGTTTGGCCAACATTTTTCACACTCTCCAACATTTTCCCAATGATGACCAATATTTTTTTGACAAGCATACAACATTTATTGATGTTCGTCCAACCTTTTTGTCCAAACACCAACATGTTTTCTAACTATTTTTACAGTATCGCCAACAATTTTTTCGGAGGATGACCACTTACCAACATTTTTCTTAGGAGTGACCAACATTTTTCCAAATATTTTTCTTTAATTTATTTTAGACACTCATCAGCACTTTTCGATGTTTGCAAACCATTGTTAACATAAATCAACATTTCTTGGCTCGCCAACAATTTTAGAATTAAATCAACTTTTTTGTCCAACATTTCTTACTCACCAACAATTTAGATTCACATTTTCTAGGTTGTGCAAATCATAATTCCGGACACCCTTCCCCTTCTTCTACCTTTTTCATTTTTTTTTGCCTTACTCCTACCAAATATTATTTCCCAGTTATTATCATCCATATGAATCATACGGATGATAAATACAAAGTAAATATTAGAATATATTGTTTTCCGGTTATTACTTAATTTCTAAAATTCAAATTTCAACTTGCAAGTCCCCACCCATTACTATCCCCCTTCAAACCATATGCCCCACAAAAAATATTAAACTTCCGAACTATCTGTGTTGTTGAAAAAAAGTCAAAGTCACTTAGCCCTTTGTCGGGGATAGACCCCAGTACCCGCAAGGAAGAAATCGGAGTCCTACTAGGATTCCACTGTAATCCTACTAGGACTCATACCCTGTAATCCTACTAGAACTCCTACCTTGTAATCGACTAGTAATCCCACCCCTGAAGTATATAAAGGAGGACAGGGGTATCTAGATCGGAAGAACCATCATCAATAGCCAACAATCAGGCTACACAACATCCAAGTGCAGGGCGCAATATACAAACCCCAAACAGGACATACGGTATTACGCTACTCTAGCAGCCCGAACCTGTATAAATCTGTATCTTATGTCCTCGCTTTTACCATCAAGTTCCAGGTCCGACGATCCCCCACCAACCAATATACTACCTCGAGATACCCTTGGTAGGTTGCCGGGTATGAAACACTGACATTTGGCGCGTTAGGTAGGGTGATTGTCGAGATCATCGGACGAGCTTGAAGGACCTCATCATCAAAGCCAAAAGTCGTTGTTGCCTCCGGAAGTCGTCGAGTGCGAGAGCAAGTCGGCACACGTCATTGGTATCACCGGGACTCATCGAATCTGCAAAGAAGTCTCTACGTGTTGTTCCAGATTAAGGCAGAGGCACGGCAACAAGGCAATCCGAGACTCGTTGATTCCGAATCGAAGTCCATCGCAGAATAGCAACACTTTGCAACGAATCCATCCATCTTCAAAAGTTGTGGCACCGCACACTGCTAACGTCCAAATACAGGAAGCGGAATTAAGTGTTAGCATGTACACCGAGATGGAATAGAGCGTCCAGCTGCTGCTCCTGTTTGTATGGCACAAATTCAATTTGGTTTGTGCTACACGCACATGGAAGACGTACAAAATTCAATTTGGTTTGTGCTACACGCACATGGAAGAGCACCGCAAGATTCCAAGATATTCACTCAACATACACAAAAGATGTACACGAGCTTTACTACACCAATGTCCGGTCGCATCAACTCACCGACGACTACTTCAACTTCGCAAGGGCGCTCGGCAACCCGCGACGACTACCTCAACTACTCATCTCGACTATAAAACTAGTCGGGGGCGGACCTCACACCGTTGACAACTAGTCAGAATCGACTCCGACTAGTTAGCTTCATCAACAACCATCGCAGCTTCATCGACGACCGCCACAGCTTCATCGATAATTATACACGAATCAAGCTAAGTCACTTTTTTAATAATTAATTTTTTCTTTGGCTTGTTTTCAGCATGGTTGGCCAATGCGCTGACTACTTATTTGTGTACGCCTCTCAATGGGAATTACCCTCCAGAGCTACACATCGCCGACTACTCCTAGGGTATGTTGACCGACAACCACGGGCTTGGCACAATGAATTACAGAGGCTATAGCCATGGGTTTGGTGCACTGAATTTCGGAGACTCCGCTACGGGCTTGGTACATCGAATTACGGAGGCTATGACCATAGGTTTGATGCACTTAGTGCTGGAGGCTCACAGTGGCTACAACCTATGGATGCACCAATTCTTTGGGCGGTAACACACGCTTTTCTTGCCAAAAGGCAGAAAAGTCTCAATGACTAGTTTAAGTGCAATCGCGCTCTCTTTTTGTCGCAATATCGACTACTTATTTTCAATGTCTTTTTCTTAATGGTTGCTAATATCTTTGAGCAGAACACGCCTTCATCCGTGAAAGTCTCGGATTTTCTGTCATGCCTAAACGCTAGGACGCGTAGACGAGACAAAGATCTCAAACGCATAGCAGCAGTGCCAATACGCGTACACGAGACAAAGATCTCACACGCAGTGGAAATAGCTAAACAAGGACTGAGAGTCTAAACGTAACAGGCTAACTACTCAGGAGAAATATGATCGAAACAAGAGCATGACGCACAACATTTACATTCATCACTGAATAAATTTTGGTAGTATCTTTAAAATTCTACCGATATGCTACATAATGTATGCATATCTTTTTGCAGGTCAAGTTTCGGCGACGACTCACCAGGACGCTCCGCGTACCTCCAATGGCTCTGCTAGCTCCCAGTCTCGAGGGCTAAGCGTCAATTACTACTCGGAATATCTCCAATGGCTTAGCTAGCTTTCAAGCTGGGGAGAGGGGGGACTAAGCGCCAAATAACTACTCGATGAGGCTCCTACAGCTCACCTGGCTTATAAGCTCGGGGGCTCTACGCCATAAAACTACTCGAATGATGACTTGCGTGAAGACCAAGCTCGCTAAGATCCTTGGATTGATTATTTAATCATTCCAAGGCTCGGGGTTGATAAGCTACACCCAGCAATTGATTTTTTTCAAGACGAAGAAAGAGGATTCAAGATTTTATCGACCCTTAGCCTGATTCTTCGATTCAACCTAAGGTTCGGGGCTACTCTATATGGAGTGCAACTTTCACCGTCCTCCATATCACATTCCAAAGATGAATATTACAAAATCAATATGATCCAGGGCTCGATCACGTTATAGCCTCATGGTAGTTTTGAGGAACTTCGAAGATTCAGCTAGACAAAGTACTCAAGGAGCACTAAACTACTCGGCGAGGATATGAAAAATACTCGAAGGCTGCACATTCGACTATGAAACGCTCGGGAGCTCATCGGGGATAGATCCCTAATACTCGCAAGGAAGGAAGAAGCCGAACTCCTACTAAGATTCTACTGTAATCTTACTATAACTCATACCCTGTAATCATACTAGAACTCCTACCTTGTAACCGACTATTATTTCCACCCTTGAAGTATATAAAGTAAGACATGGGTATCTAGATCGGAAGAACCATCATCAATAACCAACAAGCTACACAACACCAAGCGCAGGGCACGATATACAAACCTCAAATAGGATGTAAAGTATTACGCTACTCTGGTGGTCCGAACCTGTATAAATCCATGTCTCGTGTCCTCACTTTTACCATCAAGTTTCAGATTCGATGACCACCCACCAACCAATCTACTAGTTTGGAATATCCTTCGGTAGGTTGACGGGTACGAAGACATCCTTCATCCTTCACTCTTCTCGCGATGCAGTCTAACATCCCGCAATGTAATGGAACGGAATAGAATTATATGGCTAAAGCAGGCGCTCAGCATACATACGTGGGCTTACTGTACTCGTATTGGGCTTTATAGTTCATCTGCTTAAACATGTTCCGGAAGGGTCGCCACCATCTCCCCTCGGCGTAAGAGAAGTCGTCGTCTCCATCGAGCTACGCACTCCGCCACGCCGCACACGCATCCGCGTCAGCCGTCAGCATCACTGCATAGGACGGGGTCGGCGGCGGTCTCCTCTCCTCGCACGCCACGCGAGCCCACGCAAGATGCTTACCCAGGAGAGGCGTGTCCGCCTCCAGATCCTCCATGCGAGCGCCGAGGCGCGCAAACCACGCGACGGTTGCCGAGGCAAGCGAACCCCCTACTCCACTCTATTGTCTAGTGTCTACTCCACTCCAGCTGAATCTTTGAAACTGATGAGCTGCCGATGCCGCTGCTGCGCCTAAGCATGAGGCGCCGGGTGGGGAAGATGGGGACGTTGCAATCCCGCATGATTTTTCACATTTTTGCTGTGTAAAAAATAGGAAGGGCGTTCTAGTTACAGCGATAGTTTTGGGCGGTGGAGGGTAGGGTGGGTGTGGGACTGTGGGTGGATGGCGGTGACATCAATGCTTTGCACTTTTTGCAGCTCCAGGACCCATTCGACACCGAGGGGAGGGTGAAATGTCAATGGAATTCCTTCTTTTTGAGATGATGTCAATCGAATTCCTTCTTTTTGAGATGATGTCAGTCGGATTTCTCTAGTGCGATTCATGGTGCAAGTTGGATGCTTTATCCAACGTTGGAGACATTATTGGGTATATTTTGCAAACTAACCTAGGTTTGACCACTCAAGGTCAATTACCTGTTCCTTTGACTTCTCATTTCTCCGAGATATGTGCTTGTCCTAAATGATTGAATCATAGTATATCCGTGACAGATCGCTTAGACAACACGTGCAATATACATATCTGGGCAGTTGGGCCTGTCCAAGCTGCCTTCTGGATCACTATCACCAAATCGCTCCTATAGTCCTATCCCTTTCATCTAACTACCATCGGGATATTAAATTGAGTCCAGAAATGGTCCTGCCGTGCAAGCAAACCATTAGTGTTCCCCCATGGGATAAAGCGTGTGACTATGCAAATCTCTCGGCACAGATTGTCGCTTATCTGGTTAAGAATCTTGTATTTCTTTTCTCTTTCTCCTTTTCTATTCACCACACATGTTGAGGTCACGATGCAAATCATGACACAGGGTTTTGTTTTAATGTGGCACTACCAAACGAAATGGATAAGGAAAGGGGTATATTTTCAGGATAATTGCCATAGTTTCATTGTCGTAGATATCTGTTCCTCATGCCCATAATAAGAATTATGATTGATACTTTGCCCTGTGATGATCTTTTTGTAAGAAAAGAAAATGTCCATCTGATAATAAGGCCTTCAATTCATTTGACTGAATGATAAGGGCTTAGTTATCCTCTCTAACTGTAACTTTTTAAGATACTACGGGTACAGATATTATGCATGACCATGAATGCTGGAGTGCTGTGCAATCCCCAATCTGTCTGAAATTCTTGCACCCAAGCAAAGCTCTACCTGCTTGCGGCACTTCAGATGTGGACCTTTTTTGCAGGTTTTCGGAGCTGGACATGTCATCCCTTCACTTGTTGATTAAATTTCCAATGTGATAGAGATTTTGCACCCTGTGTCCTCCACAAGAGTTACTTAGTAGAGACGCACGTTGAAACTTGAAAGGGCTTCCAAGACAAGTGAAGCTCAGCCTTCAGTTGCTTCCCACGCTTCACCAACTGAACAAGGTTTATATATATATATATATATCTAGTACCTCTCTTAGAGTAAGGACACTATTAGTTAGTGCAACAAACTGGGGGAAACGCCATGGGTGTTCTGACACTGGTTCATATCCTTATCAGCTTCACTACTTGTGCTGAAGCTCTACGGAGAGCAGACTTCCCTCCAGGTTTTGTCTTTGGCACTGCTTCTTCAGCTTACCAGGTTCATAGCTGCGATCTCTTTGGTTTCAACCGATGTACTCTTAGTTTGATGTCTGATTCTGGTCAATATGTTACCAGTATGAAGGCGCTGTCAACGAGGGTCAACGTGGACCTACAATATGGGATACTCTCACAAGACGACCTGGTGTGATAATGAGGATTTGTTACAAAAAGTGCAGTAATGAGGTGCTAACTCTGTCCAGTGTTGTGACTCCAGAGCATATTTTTTGCAGGACGGGTGATAGATTTCAGCAATGCAGATGTTGCTGTTGATCACTACCATCGTTACAAGGTAAGGTGGCAATGATTGGGATATTTCTTTGTTATTTGATTCTGTTTAGTTTAATTCATTCAATTGTTCCATGAAAACTGGAAATTTCTGTTTTTCAAAGCATAAAAAATCCCTTCATACATGATTCTTGGCATTTGTATGAAAACTTGCCTGCCTTTCATCTGGCCATCTTCTGGCAATTTTAATTTGGAAAAATCGAAATCGTGTATGCATTTTCTTGTTCCTTTCGTGTCTGTAAGAATCATTCTATTTAAGAATTATTTGACATAATTATCCTTGCTTCATCTTCCTCCAGTAATTGCTCCTCTTTCTCGTGTGTTGGCATTAGTTTACCAAACACACAAAATATAATAACTGCTAGTCCACTTCTCTGGCATGCTGCTGCCAAAAATAGAATAGTGAGAAGATGTTTTCCTGAATATGAGGTGCCATTTGTATCAACAAGAATGTTTTCAGAGATCAAGATTTTTACTATTTTTTCTCAAATTAGGTTAACTTCTATGGCTAGTTTGTTAACTGAACAAGAATATCGGTTACATTGAAATAATATCCAGAAATGACAAACCTAACACTGACTGGCAGGAAGATGTGGACTTGATGAAGGACATTGGCATGGATGCGTACCGGTTCTCTATCTCATGGTCACGTATCTTTCCAAGTATGTAGTAAGTAAGTTCTTTGAAAACATGTTGTTTTTCTGTTTCCACCAAGTACTAAGTAGTTTTTTCTCGCTAGATGGGACTGGTGAACCTAATGAAGAAGGATTGAATTACTATAACAGCCTCATAGATGCTGTATTAGACAAAGGTAATAATTCTTCTAAATTCCAGTACGTTAAATGTGAATCGGTGCCAACCATCAGTTTGTGACTGTACTTCTTTGGCTTTCTCTATATTTGTGGATCAGGTATGCAACCATATGTAACACTCTTTCACTGGGACCTTCCGCAAGCACTAGAAGACAGATATGGTGGATGGTTAAACTCCCAAATCGTGTAAGCAATACTATTATATCTTCTTTTTAAGGAAACCATTGCTTACACCATATATATAGCGTCAAACTAAATTCAGGAAAAGTGGCCTTGTTGATGTTCGGCAGCTAAATTATGCAGGGATGATTTTGTTCACTATGCCTCTACTTGCTTCAAGGAATTTGGAGATAGAGTGAAACACTGGATCACTTTTAACGAGCCCCATAATTTTGCGATTGAAGGCTATGACCTTGGTATTCAAGCACCTGGGAGATGTTCCATTCTGTCTCACATGTTCTGCAGGGATGGTAAATCATCAACTGAACCATACATTGTAGCTCACAACATCCTCTTAGCACATGCTGGTGCTTTTCATACTTACAAGCAGCATTTCAAGGTAATTTACTATAACAGTATAACACATATCCAAGAGATGTATCTAGTAGTAAAAAAACATGGATGACTTCGTATGTATTGCAGAATGAACAAGGAGGTCTCATTGGAATCGCGCTTGATTCAAAATGGTATGAACCATGGACAGATGTCGATGAGGACACACAGGCAGCAGCACGAGCAATGGACTTTGAGCTTGGATGGTGATACATCTGATCTACCACCATCTTGATATAACCACATCCATTCAATTCCTATGTAATTGCAGTACATAGTTGTTGTTCATAATATTAATTATGATTTTTTGCAAGTGTGAATACAGGTTCCTGGATCCCTTAATGTTTGGCCACTATCCTCCTTCTATGCAGAAACTTGCAGGCGATAGGCTGCCTCAGTTTTCAACTCAGGCTTCGAAGTTAGTATCGGGTTCGCTAGATTTTGTGGGCATAAACCACTATACCACATTGTATGTTAGGAACGACAGAATGCAAATCAGAAAACTTGTAATGAATGATGCTTCAACTGATTCTGCGACCATACCAACTGGTTAGTCTGTTAAACGAAGTGATTCGATACCTTTTTTTTTTTGCCTATTTTCAGTACTACTGAATTCATCTTTGTGTTCACTATGACAGCGTACAGGCATGGAAAGAGAATAGGAGAAACGGTAGGATTTCCTCAGCAGTTTCTTCAGACTTGTTATGCTTCTAGTTTTCATCTTCTAATCATCAAATGTTTGATTGGCAACTATGTTTATCAACTTCCAGGCAGCATCAAGATGGCTGCACATAGTTCCCTGGGGTATGTTCAAACTGATGAAGCACATCAAAGAAAAGTATGGAAATCCACCTGTGATCGTCACTGAAAACGGTAAGTAGCTGAAAAGATTATACCAACAGCTGATAAGAGTTTCTGCCTCGGAGAAATTCCGTAACATAACAGGTGTTTATATGTCAGGCATGGATGACGCAAACCTCCCATTTTCGAGATTAGAGGATGTTCTGCAGGATGATAAAAGGATACGGTACCACAACGACTACATGTCGAACCTCCTAGATGCTATAAGGTGAAGTTCCACTTCTATGCGCTTACATCTGACTGTAACAGCCAACACACTGTCCTGTCTACATGACCATCGGCACTCAACAACTGCTGGATCTGAATCGCTGCAGGAAGGAAGGCTGCAACGTCCATGGCTACTTCGTATGGTCGCTGCTCGATAACTGGGAGTGGAACTCTGGGTACACGGTGAGGTTTGGTCTCTACTACATCGACTACAACAACAACCTGACGAGGATTCCCAAGGCATCTGTCGAGTGGTTCAGCCGGTTCTTAGCCCAGGAGACGGCTATAATTTAGATAATCTGGAGTAAGCTGAAGCCTGACTAACAGTGAGATTCTACGATTGCCATTAGTTAGGTGTACATAGCACAACTGCCATTTGTACATGCGTACATACATGCCTTAGGTGTAGGTTGTGATTATTTCTCGATGTATGTAACTACCATTTGCGCGACCTTCAACGAACGCTGTTGAATGTACCGCTCTGCTTGTTCTGCATTGATATGTACTACACAGATCAACAAGAATGTGAATTGCAGTGCCCAAACACTGCATCCTCTATGTTAATGCAGCCTGCTAGTGCTACCATTTCTCCATTCTCTCTGTGCAAATGCTGAGACAGCGAAATTCTGTAATAAGACCCTTCAGTTGAACAGCTTGGTTTTCAGGGCACCAAGCCTGGCGCAGGGTTGGGCTTGCAGCTTCCAGGCGGACAGAAATGGTCCCCTTCCGTCCTCCCCTGAAATTCCCTGCACCAACTATGGTAACATGTGACAACCGTCTTTGTGCGCGCAAGTAAAATGCCGGGGCGGCTCGAGGCGACGTAAGATCCGCTGCAATTTCACTCCAGGACTGCGAGACATGACTCGCCGTTGCCGAACACCCCCTTTTTTTTTCCCAGCATGGCAGTATGGCATTGCGTCTCCTCTGCTTTTCCAGCGCCAGTCTGCTCACACAGTCACACACCACACGCTTGCCTGCAAACCAAATGGGTGGACGTTGACGTCGCTACCAGGATGTCCATTTCGCCATGCCTCCGCGCTGATCTCCCGGCCAATCACCCGGCAGAAGAGGCAACTGCACAGGAAGACGGCATGGAAAATGTGGAGACCGAGCAGAGCAGACGGGGAAAAAGGCAGCCGCGGACGATGGAAGCTGACTCTCCGTCCCCATGGACCATGCTGTATTGCTGTGTGCCTGTGTGTGAGCAAAACAGGTGGAAACACCCAAAAAGGGGCGCCCAAGCTTCGAAGCTCCAAAGCCATTTTGGGGGGACGGAACCGTACGAGATCCTCGTGCGGGAAGGAAGGCCGAAAGGGTAGCGAGCTGGGCTGACTGGAACAAAGCGGCTCACAGTTTCAGACGCTGCTGCTGCCGGCCGGGGCGGGTTTCCTACAGGTTCGGAGTTCTGACTGAAGCTTCGATGGAAATTTGTGTCTGAAAGTCGGCGAGCGGTAGATCAGATGCTGCTGCAGTGCTTCTTGCTTACTCCTCGACAGTCGACACACGACTGCCACGCGCGCGCCAGCAAAAGTCGGGCAGGAAACTTCTTATGGATAGTATAAGCAGGACTGCAGGTACGGTTCACGAGATGTTAGGATAACACGTCGTTGGGGATCGGGGTTAGCGAGCTTCCTGTTCACTTACCAGTCGATCTGATCCAGCTTCTTCTTGGAGCCATCAAACCAACATATCGAATATTTTCCTCTATGCGATGTCACGAACAGAGCTTTCCTGCGGGCCCCAAGGAAACCGTCCCCACCGGCCGGTCACCGTCTGTGGCTACGCACGCCATGACACGCACCGTGCATCCATCCATCCATCACACGGCGAGGCGAGGCGGACCCGCGCCGGCCACCCTCCCTCCCCCGCGGAGCCGAAGCGCGCAGGAAGGCGCCCCATCCAGCCCCGCGCCAACCACCAGCCAACCTGTCCCGGTCGGTCGGTGTCTGCCCCTCCCTCTCGTCAGCCAAGCCAACCCGACCCAACTCGATCCCGAATCAATCGCTCGATCCGCAGCGCACACGTGAACCCCCATCCAGCTGCCTTCCCGCGTGGCCTCCGCACCTTCCCTGAAACCCCAGTCTCCTTCCCCTTCCCGTCCCGTCTCCCCGCCTATTTATCCCTCCCCCTCCCCATCCTGCTCCACCATCCATCGCTTCCCCTCGTCATCTTCCTCTCCAACCAGCATCCAGCCATCCACCGGAGCTCCCAATCAGCGGCACTAGCACAGAGGCCACCGACTCCCGATCCTCCATCTTCTTCTACAGCCGCAACCGCAAGTACGCAATGGCGTCTCAGCAGAGGCAGATGCATCAGCAGCAGCAGGCGGCGTCGGCGCCGGCGGTGGGGTTCGAGGACTACCTGCCGGTGATGGCGGAGCGGCTGGGGGAGGACGGCCTCATGCGGGAGCTGGCGAGCGGGTTCCGCCTGCTCATGGACCCGTCCCGGGGGCTCATCACCTTCGACAGCCTCCGCCGCAACGCGCCGCTGCTGGGCCTGGGACCCATGTCCGACGACGACCTCCGCGGGATGCTCGCCGAGGGCGACTTCGACGGCGACGGCGCGCTCAGCGAGATGGAGTTCTGCGTCCTCATGGTGCGGCTCAGCCCGGAGCTCATGGACGAGCCGCGAAGGTGGCTCGACGACGCCGTCGCGCAGGCGTCCCAGTTCCTCTTCACCAGCTAGAGACACGGAGGAGGAGGAGCCTAGATTGTTTCGGGATGCATAGGAATTGTTGAGCTTTTCTTTTTCGTTGTCTGTTCATAGCTGAATGAATGAATCAGGAAGGGACTGCAGCTGGTTTGTCGATGGTGTACTCTCCTGTTCCTTTCCGATCAGTGGAGTCTGAATTAATCAACATGCTTCTTCCTCTTTTGACCACCAAACTTACATTGCCTCCTCTGCTGCTTTTCTTGGAGCTCTGCTACTCGCGAAAGAGGGAATTCTTTTCTTTTCTTTTTTGAAGTAAAGAGGGGAACTCTTCCCACCTTCTGGCAACGCCACTCAGCCAAAAAAAAAAGAAGAAGAGGAAAATAAAATGCAGTTTTCCTTTACGAATTACTCCAAGATAAAGTGTTGGATTGGACCGAGATCATCAGTGTGATTTGGGCATTTGGCAGATGCGACTCCGAGGTCATCTTCAACAGTATTACCCCCAAGTTTCGGTTGACCTGATGATGTCCTGATGCACAGGATCGTAAGAAAGAAAATCGAGACGAGAGAGTGGAAGGAAGGTGCATTAGTCAAGCGTTAGCAGCCTGAGCTGCCGGAGGTTAGTCAGCCGTCAGCGAGCGAAAAGCAAAGCAAAGCAGCCGAGTGCGCACAGGGGGTCAGCAGCCATAGCGACGGAGAAGCAGCCCAATTCCCAATTCAACACGGCAAAAGCAGGGGACGGACGCCGAGCTCGTCTATGGAGTTTACTCGGTCTGAACGTCCAGGCTACGGAAACGAATTGAAAAGCTGGCCTGGATGGCTGGATCACTCACCCCTTTCGTTTCGTTTGACAGAAACTTCCCCGCGTCGGAGGCGCTTTTCGTCTGCCTTTTTTTTTTCCTTTGTTTAGTTTTTTTTTTCTTTTGGTCTGTGTTCTTCTTGGGCTGACGAGGCGAGTAAGCTGGAGCGGGAGCTTCCGGAAAGGTGGCCGGAAGCTTCAAAAGCGGCGAAGGGGGTGTCGTACGGGCACGGGCCCCCGAGAAAAGCAGCCGCCCGAAAGCGACGCCATCTCGAGGCGTTTCTCAGCTGCACGCTGCTCTGCTCAACGGGCGCCGCTACCTGTCGCTAAGGTGACAAATCCGCAACCGTCACCTCAATAAACGTACCATCACCAATAAGTGTCCTGCGTGTCGGCTTAATTAATTAGGTTGCTTCAATGCAGTTTGTTGCTTCCCCTTACTGTTTTCAGTACGGTTGATTGTCACTGAGCATTATCACTGAGCAGGTGTCACAAAAGACAAAACTACTAATGTCATTCCACATGCAAAACCGTTGAAACTTAAAAAAATATAAGTCTTGCACCAAGCAACAAAATTAAATTACGATTGCACCATTGAATTTCTGACAATAAAAACTTCACAACAAGATCCCACTTGACTATATTTGGACTAACTTTTTTATTCATATTTTTTAATTAAGGTTGTTATTTTATGTGAGACATATACACGTAGAATAAATTCTACAAACTCATGGAACAAAACAATCATACGCATCGAACAAAATATATGAACTCAAAAAATAAAAACGTATACCCTTAAATTAAATTATACAAACTCAAAACCAAATATAACTGATGCATGCTTGGAATGCAATAGAGGACGAAATTGTGACATCACCCCATGTGCAAAGAAAGTTTGAATTAAAAAAATTTATAGAACCCTACATCTAAATTAAATTCCGATTCTACCAATAAATTTCTTACAATAAGATTTTCAAAACAAGACTCACTTAGTATATTTGGATAAATATTTTTATTAACATTTTACCAAGTTGGAATTTTTTCTCAAATATATATATCTAGAACAAATTTTATAAACTCATGGGATAAAATAATTATTATTGGTGGCAAAATAATTAGTTCTAACTATACGGATAAATGACTATTTTCTGCGAATAAAAAATTAAACACGACAGATAAAAAATAGTATAATGCGAAAAAAAGATTGAGTATCACGAATAGAACATTTGATTGTCTAGGAAAAGAATAAATAAAGGATAAAAACAAGAAAACTTAAGGGGAGAGGGAAATAAAAAAGAATAATTACATAGTAAAGCATAGGAGGGATAGAGGATGAAAATTAAAAAAAATATAAAAAGGAGTTAGTATTATCGACATAATAGGGAGAAAGTATTTAAATATTTTTCTAAATCATGCTAATCATAACTCATTGAGTGGTGTAGTGGTGGTCCAACTCGTGACAGGTCTTGAGTTCGAACCCTCCTTGATGTACCTCGAAAAAATTGCAGAACCCATGGAACAAGTATTTATACACCTAGAACAAATTATATAAATTGACAGAACCAAAACATATACTCCAACAACAAGTTATGCAAACTCACAGAACAAATATATGTATATACAGAACAAATTATACGAGTCATCGAACAAAATAATTGTATGCATCGAACAAACTAACTAAACCCACGGAACAAAAATAATTGTACATATCGAACAAATTATATGAATTCACATAATAAAAACATATACTCCTGAAACAACAAATATTTGTATGTATAGAATAAATTATATGAGTCATTGAACAAAACAAGTGTATGCATCGAACAAATGATATAAATTTGAATAAAACTGGAACAAGTGGCATGAATTTATGGAACAAAATATTATACCTGGAATAAATTATACGAACTTACAAATATAAAATTTATACACAACGAGAAATTGTACGGACTTGCACAACAAAATTAACTCATGTAACAAAAAATTTTGTACTTGAAAAATATACATCATGCACATGTGCAACCTCAAAACCTTTTTGTTCCAAATAAGTTGGTGTATGCTAGAGTAGAAACTCAAAAGGAACCACTTATCAAGATTAAAAATAGTATAAGCGACATGTTATTATAATATATGAGAAAGTAAAATATTAGTTTTAATAGAGGAAGAAAGGGTAGATCGGAAACTAAACGAAATAAGCAGATAAATAATAAAATAAATAAATAATGGAACAAAAAATAGAATGAAAATTGAAAAGAAGTGTTTGATAGTAAGGAAATGCAAGTGAAATGGAGGATTAAAGGAAGAAGAAGGGAAATAAAATAAAAATATGCATACATTTTCTAAATAGACTAGAAAACAAAAAAAAATAGAAAAAGGTTTTAGTCCTACGTGGAAAGGAATGTATGAATGAATAATACATAAGTACAAATCAGAGAAAGGAGGGGAAAAGATAGTAGAAAAATAAAAATGAAGTGAAATGAATTGAAAAGGAAAAGAAAATAAATGTAGAAAAAGAAGAAAAAATTGGTCATAATAGAGTTGTGTGAGCTCGCGAAACAGATTATAATATAAATTAGCCTGCTAGATTGCCGTGCAAAGAAAGAAACAAGTAAAAAAGAAAATCCCCCGTGAGAGAAAGGGAAAGGAAAGAAAATATGAAAAAAATAAATAATGAAAAGAAAAAAGAATGAAAGAAAACACACCGAATAAAATGAAGCAAATAGCGAACGGAAGGAAAAAAAACAAAAAAGAAAACACGGGAGGCGTTTCTCAGCTCCTGGCTGCTGCTGCTCAACCGCTGACGGCTCCGTTCGCCTCTCCGATTCCAGAACGCGTACAGGCCGGTGTCAGGCTCTGAACCCTTCACATCACACCGCGATCCACCCGATCCACAGTTCGACACACACCGCCTTGCTCCGTCTGGAACGTGGCGCCGCCGCCGGCATCGGCGTCGGCGCGAGCGATGGTCCACTGCCGTGCCCGATTGGGCGATTGCTTATCCTATCCAACTTGCCTGGCGCCGCTCCGGAGCTTCCCGCCCAATTTCCCGGTTGACTCCTACCGTCTCTCCTCTCCTCCTCCTCGCCGTACGGGTTCTCTGTCCCGGCTGATGGGAGGGCACGTCACGGCCTGACGCCGACGGGGGACCGGCCGGCCGCGGGGTCATCAGGTCAGGCGGGGGGGAAGGCGCCATGACAGAGACGCGTGCATGCATGAATTGATGAACCGGCGAGCGATCGGTTCCGCCATTTCTCTTTCCCTGTTCAATGCACGCGCGATGGGCGCAGCGCGTTGGTTGCTTGGCCTTGGCCCCCATAAAACATATCATTGGGGATTTTTGGGGTCCCTCCTCGGATCTGTCAACTCCAACGCATGATTGATCTCTCCTAATTGCTGGTACATCGAACGTGAGATTCTTGGTTTCCGGAGAGAGAGAAAAAAAGTTTAAGGCCCTGTTTAGTTACTCCCAACTCCCAACTTTGACACTATGCAAAAAGAAGATTCCCCATCACATCAAACTTGCGGTACATGCATGGAGTACTAAATGTAGATGAAATTAAAAACTAATTGCACAGTTTTGTTGTACTTTGCGAGACGAATCTTTTGAGCCTAATTAGTCAATATTTGGACAATAATTCACAAATACAAACGAAACGCTACAGTGTGCTACAGTGCTGTAACAGTAATTTGACACCTCCCAAATTCCCCAACTAAACAAGGCCTAAGATTCTTGCGTGGATGCTTCTGCTATGCTAGTAGATGCGCAGGGCGTGAACTGTAGCCAGGTCACGGACCGAGCTGAGCTGTAACCTTCTCCGCCTGCCTCTCGTAGCTTCTCTAGCTTCTTTTATGCACTGCCATTTGCAACACGTTGATCTGCCCCTGCCACGCCTCCGGCTGCCCATGCCACCACCAGACGATGGAGCAGAATTAACAAATCGGGTGATTGGCACCCAGCGAGCTGTACACCCAAACACGCACAAGGAAGTCGGCCCGCGCCTACCAAATCTCTGATCGGCAACGGCAAGGCAACCCACCCGCAGGCCGCGCAGCGCAGCCAGCTTCCCGCGAAAACGAAACCGCGCGGTGCCCCGTGCTGCGCCAGGGATTCTCGACATGCTGTCCCCCTGCCGGCCGCTGCAGCGGCATCCCGCCGGCTTCGGCGGAGGCCCCGCAACGGGGCGCAGGGGCACGCATCTCTTCTCACCGTCACCGAACCGGATGATTCCCCTGGGCGTTGAGGAGGGGGTGTCGCTCTGACACACGGCCTGAATAAAACCCGGCCGGTCAAATCGATCGCACGCCGGTCTTTCTCGATCGCTGCCCTGCCGATCTCGAGCTCTATCCACGCGACCCACACGACCACACGTGAGGCTCGATGGCTCCGCAGCCTGGTACCCTCCCCGATCTGACCTTAACAGTTTTTGCTGCAAATTGGCAGCGAGAGTTAGATCGGGAGCCGGTGGTATGACCGCGAGTCCGCGACAGTTCTAGATCGCGATGAGCTGCTGAGCTGTCCACCTCCCACACGGCCACACCCACCGTGCGGGTGCCCGGGGGCCGGGGGGGGGGGGGGGGGGGGGGGGCATATTTTTGCAGCCCCTGCAAAAAAAAAAATTTTGGGGCGGCGCGGGTCTTTGGGGATTCCTGGTGTCCCGAGGGGAGACAAGTT
>NC_028453.1:37559707-37637070 GCF_000263155.2 Setaria italica
AATCATAGAAGATACAAGATGAACCGTGATGCTGTAACTTTCAGATAGATGGTGCTATACCCTTTGCTGTCTTTCCCTCTCCCAATTCCACTTCCTCCATGAAGCTGTTTCGCTCGGCGACTGCAGGATGGAAGATAGCCGGTGCATGGCCCTCAGGAACTATTCGACGGCGAGCGAGCATCGCAATGGACAACTTACTTGGTGATCAAACTTGGAGCGACCGACTGCGCGCACGTCACTGTGCAGCACGAGATCGATCGGGGGGGGGGGGGGGGGGTGCACAGCTGTGCAAGCGGCGGCAGGCAATTATTCTGGTATGCGCGCCGGCTTCTCGGATTCTTCTTCTTCCTCGGCGTGCCGTCCGTCGTCGCCATGTGTGGTGGTGGTGTGGCCTTGCTGCCGTTGTTTAATCGAGCTGCCTGTACTGCCTAATTCATCTGGATCGCGAGCGTCACGGTCACAGGGCTTCAAGTTTCAACTGCGCGCGTGCTATATGTCACAACAACTGGATCACTTATGACCTTTCCATGTTCTTGGTGTTCTTGGTGTTGTGCCTCTGAATCCGGATCACTAGCTCAGAACGTGCCCAGTACCGAGACTGCTGCTGTCGAGGCATGCATGCGCATCAAACAGCAAAACGCCCAGTTGAGACTTTGGGAACGGGTGACGTCTCAGTCTCTGTCAAAATGTCTCCTGAACAGTAGCAGCTGATGCTGCGCAGTCGTTCCTGACCGATGACGCTGCTGTCAGTGGCTCAGTGCCGTGCAGATGCTTTGTAGCGGCGGGGAAAGACAGTAGACAGCGGCGTGCATTCGCTTCGAGATTAGCAAGGTCAGCAGCGCGCGTTGCGTGCCTGGAGAAACGGAATCCGGTGGGGATCTGCGTAGTACGTGTTCAGTGCTCTTATCCTCAAGGCGATAATCGACGACCTGATGATCTGCTCTGTTACACACTTGCTAGCAGGCAAGCTACCGATCACAGGGCGGTTCCATTTATTTCAGGAAAGAAGACGGACGAAACAAACAGAGCCTTCCCTTTGGGCGACGGGAGACCCGGAGGCTTCCCTCCATGTCTGCGCAGTCGGGAGCTGTGCGCAGAGGGGACGGAGAGCGCTGCCGGGTTGAAGACGCTAGACGCCAGTGGCCGGTGGCCTCGTCCTCGTCCCGTGCGGCCCGATCGGTTTCTGACTCGGACGACCGCGCTAGTTTCCGCGGAAGAAAAAGCGGACCGATTCGCTTCGGATAGAACGGCCGTGCCGGCCCTGCCTGACTGAGTGGAGTTTTACTGATTGGGCCTGAATGTTAACCCATTTACTATGGGCCTCATGATTTCCTTGTAAGTTTTGTCGCGGGCTGCATCATTTTCTCCTCCGTTCAGTTACTGGAAACATATTGCGTTGGCTTGGCCCAACCAACATCTTGATCCACAGGCCGTGTGCCAACAAAAACAAAATATAGTTGTGGTGGCAGCCTGCTTCTTCGTAATTTGAATCCTCCTCCTTCCCCGAGAAAAAACTTGAATCCTTTTAAAAATGCCAGAGAAAAGCACCGTTCAATTTTTTTTAACACGGACTTACATGCTCACATACAAGCACGCACACTCACTCCTATAAATATACGCACGCAAATCTACCCCTATTAGCGCATCTAAGAGACTGAGCCGATAGATCGTAGAGATTGATGAAGTCACCACTGACACATCGTTATCGATAGGCACACCGCCTACCATCGAAAAGAATAATGCTGATTAAATCCTAAAATAAATCTAGGAAAATAAGAGCACAGATGAGTTGAAAACTCAAACCCAGATAAACCTTTACCAGCTATGCTCAGTTCGTGCACCGTTCAATAGTTGACACCTTATCAAATATCAATGCTCAGCTAAATTCCACAGCTGTTCAGCCAACAATCTTAGAAGAAAAGCTTGCCAAAGATTGTCCTTCAAGACTTTCCTGGATCGTTTAGCTCACTCATGCGCTTGCTCTAGCTTAAGCTTTTATAGGTTAGGTTTATGCAACTCAATAATCAGCGCTTGCTTTAATTGCTGCCACCAATCGCGATGACATCCAAACTGTTTCCTAGATGGGATCGTGAGATTCCATCAAAGCACGCACCGGTAAGCGCACTCATAACAGAGCCGGAACCCTCGACCAAGGCTTGCAGCGACCTCGGAACCGGCGGCACGTCCACGGCGACGACCCCCTCCAGCGCCTGTACCACCAGCTCCATCGACGGCCGGTGCGCCTCGTCGTCCTGCACGCACCAGCAGGCCACCCTGCACACGCGCTCCACCTCCCCGGCGTCTACGTCCGCGTCGCCGCGCAGGCGCTCGTCCAGCAGCCCGGCGAGCACCTCCCCTCCGCTCACCATCCTCGCCGCCACCAGCGGGAAGTACCCCGAGAACGACGGGCCCTGCTCCGTGTCCTCCGAGCCCCACGCGTTCCGCCGCCCGGAGACGATCTCCAGCAGGACCATCCCGTAGCTGTACACGTCGGCCTTGGCGGTAACCGGCACGCCGGAGATCCACTCCGGAGCGAGGTACCCGACGGTGCCCCGCGCCGTGGTCAGGACGCGGCTGAACTCCCTCCCCACCAGCTTCGCCATGCCGAAGTCGGCGACCTTGGGAACGAGGACCCCGTCGAGGAGGATGTTCTCCGGCTTGACGTCGCAGTGGATGATGCGGTCCCGGCACCCCTCGTGGAGGTACAGAAGGCCCCGCGCCGTGCCGAGCGCGATCCGGAACCTCGCCGGCCAGCTCAACGCCGGCGCCGCTCCCCCGAAGAGCGCCTTGTCCAGGGAGCCGTTGGGCATGTGGTCGTAGACGAGCAGCCGCTCGCCGCCGTGGGAGCAGAAGCCGCGGAGGCGGACGAGGTTGACGTGCTGGATAACGCCGATGGTGCGCACCTCGTTCCAGAACTGCTTCTCCCCCACGCAGAGGCGGCCTTCGAGCTTCTTCACCGCAATGGCTGCCCGGCCGCCGCCGGGCAGCGTCCCCTTGTACACCGACCCGAAGCCGCCGCCGCCGAGCTTCTCCGAGAAGTTCCTGGTCGCCCTCCTCACGTCGCTGTACTTGAACGCCACGAGGTTGCCACCTTCCGATGCTGCCTGCATGAATGTTATGCTCCTCTGCTTTCTCCTAAACGTCCTAACCGCCACGAACACGATGACAGACAAGCCAAGGACCAAGGTCACAACTGTGGCAACTCGAGCAAAGACGATCCTTCTCTTTCGACCTTCCGATGGCACGTCCATGGCGGACAACCGGAGGTAAAGGTCATCCACGCCGGCCGTGTCGTCGACGCGCCGCTGCAGGTTTAGCAAGCCACCGTACCACAGAGCGCAGCGGCTGCCGTAAGAGTAAGCGGTGCAATCGCAGCTCCTCAAGCACGCCAACCTGCAGTCTTGAGCGCTTGATGCCTGTGCAGGCGATGGATTTCTCGGCAGAGAAATGCCTGGCGCCAGCAAGAAGGCGTCACCGTCGTCCTCGCCGTGCACCGAGCTGTTCGCGTTACGACGATCACACTGCAAGGGATGGTTCCGGCGGCAGCCATGCGAGTGATCTCCTAGCTCCCAGTCCCCCACGGAGGCGGGGCGGAAGCCGGCGGGGCAGGTGCAGAAGGGCTCGCTCTTCTCGCTGCAGACGCCGAACGCGCCGCAGACAGCGTAGACGTCGCAGAGCTGGTGCGGCTCCATCCAGATGACCATCCACTCGCCGGCGGACGGCACCCACATGATCTGCCTCGCCTGGCCGGAAACGTCCAGGACGAGCCTGGAGATCACCGTGGGGTCCTGCAGGGAGTAGGTGAAGTAGCTGGCGTTGGCGTCGGACACGAACTCGAAGTCGTACTTGTCGTGCGACGTCATCTCCGGGATCCCGGCAAATATGTCGCCGTTCCATTCCCCACTGCTCCAGAAACTCACGGTCCTGTTCCAGCTGAGGAAGAACTGGCTGCTCCCGTTCGGGTCGATCCCCAAGGTGAACATGCCGGGAGCCGGGTCGCCGGAGCTCTTCCAGGAGACCAGAGCCCGCACGTCGCCGGTGATCTTGTTCAAGCCGAGATGGACGCCCGGGAGCCACGTGTCGGTGGGGTGCTCTATGCTCTGCCACAGGACCTCGCCTTTCTCGCGCCGGAGGACGAGATTCCCGGTGTCCAAGATGACCGCCTCTACGGTGCCGTTCGAGCTGCCGGCGGCGGAGCTGACGTTTGAGGACCAGACGAGCTTGCCGGCTTCGTTGATGAGCACGAGGTTGCCGTCCGCCGCTACGGCGAGCTGGGAGGACGCGGGGTCGGAGACCGGCACGGCTCTATTGGCGACCCACACGGGCGTGCGCTGCGACACGGCCTTCTTGTACCAGATGCCCACGTAGTAGCTGCGAGGGGAGGATGTCGTCGTGCTGCCGTCACCTGCCGGGCTGAAGAAGCCCAGCTCGAAGTTGCCGCCTTTGGACACGACGGTCCGGCTGCCGGAGATGCCGGAGTTAGCGGAGATGGTGTCCGATGCGAAGCACCGGGCACCGCCGCCGTGGATGGCCACGCCCACGGCCATGAGAAGCAGTAGCGCTGTCGTCGGAGCCATTGGTGAAAAATGATGGCGCGGAACGCGGGAAGTAAATTGATCGGGAAGTGATGCGTTACTAACAAATAACAACTAGAGAAATAATGGTTTGTGAATTGATCGGGAAGTGAACGCGCGATGGCTACGAAGTCTGAACGGCATGACCATCAATCACATCTACTGGAACATGTTGGAGCATTTGACGGTCCACGAATCGTCCATGATAGCATTCGGTAACCTAAAAAGGTCCCGGTGCTAGCAAGTGCTTCCTCCACTAGAATACTGGACTTGACTACATTGGCGCCGCATGGGCTTGGTTTATTGGCTCTCGTAGCTAGCTAGGGTCTAGGGATGGAAAGAACCGGAACGGACAAGAAAAGACATCTCTTATTTTCATTTTGTCAAGAGAACGAAATTCAAAACAGGAATGAAGACTAGAAATGGGAACTAACACGAGTTCCTGTGATATTATAAACAAACCAATATGAACCGATTTACAAAAGGGAAACACTGACCCGACAGCAAGTGACAACCCAATTGGTCAAGTAATGACGACCACCGTTCATGACTCACAAAGCAAGTCCGAAATAGTTAAACACACAACATAGACACGATTTGGTAGTTCATAGTCTGAAACCTACTCACAGAGTTCCATTTTCGTCCCATTTTCATAGTTCCCAAATATACAAAAAAGAAGAGTGGCATGAATATAGAAAACGGAATGGAGCATGATGGCGCACGTTTTCCCCTAGACTATAGTAAGTCCGTTGTGAATCAGCTTCCCGCCAAAAACCCTCACCTTTTCCCACACCGGCACCACCGGGCAGTGACCAAAACTCGTTCCAGATCTTCTTGCACTGCATGTTTCTTGCTTGATGCCAACGTGCCTTTCTCCGAATCATGTAGCTGCAGGCCACAAGGTCACCTGCGAGGCTGTGATTTCCATGGAGATTTGATTCTCAGATTTCCTTCAACACCATGATCATGAGCATGAAAAAGCCTAGTTCACACATCTTTCCAGCTTCTAGTGCTCTTTTGATTAGGATCTATTATTTCCTTTTTCCTAGCTCATGCTGGCTTTAGAAAAACATAACGTGCGATCCATGCATGTCTACAGCTATACTTCCTCTATTTCAAATTGTAGGTTGTTTTATTTTTTCTAAGTTCATAGATATTATTATGCATTTAGACATATATTATATCTAAGTGCATAGCAAAAACTATGCACCTAGAAAAGCTAAAACGACTTACAATTTGGGACAGAGGGAGTAATTTGTACTCTCTCCATATTAAAATATTTGTCATTGTTGACTTTTTCACAACATTTGACCATTCATTTTATTCAAAAATTTATTGCAAATATACGAAAATATAAGTTATGATTAAAATACCTATGATGATCAATGCAGTGATAAATATTTTAATACGGAGAGTACTTTTTTACCTCGCCCTATGCCCATAATTAGAAATTTCGCATAATTATGGCGGTAGTGCTGCAGAGTCAAGAAGAAGAAGAACCGGCGCTGTGGGCCTCATGATCCCGAGCGCGGCCTGGATCCGGATTTTAGTTGGGCTGGACCAGATGCAATAGCCTTCAAAATCTGCAATGTTCTGCCGATGATCAGATGGGCTCAAAGTGAGCTGGCCCATTCTCGCTTCAGGGCGTGTTTCTGCAGTTTACTGCTCTTTTATTATCTTTTCCTTTTCCCCTTTTGTTTTCTTAATCTTTTCTTACTTCTGCAGAAGTGTAGATTGGCTACAAAAATGGTGGTTTCTATCCATGCCTATTGCCGTAACATAGAAGAGCTGCTCTCCCTCCACACGAAACAAATTGAATACCAAACATGCTCATGGGCTCATGGCACAAAGGCACATTGGCACGTGCCGTCACGGCAAGAACTCTTATTTTGGCCGCGGAATATTCCCCAGGCGGTTAACAGTTAACACAAGCCACGCGCGCGTCCTGAAATTCCAAATTCAACCACGCCCCGAGCATGGATCATGAGGAGTCAGCTTCGGTTTTCAGGAACCCCAAAGCAACCGCTCTCCAATTCCGAGGCAGCAAGCAACGGACGGTTGCTTCCCGCGCTGGCAACAATTCGGCCGACGGCCGGGGAACGGCAAGGCGAGCACATTTCAAACCCTCGGCAAGACGGCAACCTCCCTTCCGCCCGGGCCCGGCGGCAGATGCTTTGCCCGCGCCTCCAGCCATTTCAAGCACAAGCCTCTCGAGTCTCGATCATATCGGTTGCTTCCTCCGTCCCGTGCCATCATCTCTCTCCCTCGATCGATCGATCGATCTCTTCCGCACGCCTCGCCATTCTCCGGTGAACGAAGACAATGCTGCGTGTGCACCGTCCGCTTCTCGGCAGAATGCTGCTCTGCAACCCTTTCTCGGCCTGCCTCGTCGACGGCGTGCGGCGGGGCCTGCACGGCGGTGTCATAGTACCGGGCGAGCCGTCGTCGGCGAGCGCGTGGAGGAAGCCGGAGACGGGGCGTCTGAAGCTCAACTTCGACGGGTCGTCGAAGCACGCGTCCCGGCGGGCGAGCATCGGCGGCGTGTACCGCGACCACCAGGGCGGCTTCGTGCTGGGCTACGCTGAGCGGATCGGGACGGCGACGAGCTCCGTGGCCGAGCTCGCGGCGCTCCGGCGCGGGCTCGAGCTGGCCGTGGCCAACGGCTGGCGCAGCGTCTGGATCGAGGGCGACGCCAAGACGGTGGTCGACGCCGTGCGGAGCCGCGCGCGGGTGCGCGCCGAGGAGGACCGGCGGCTGTGCGGGGAGATCGAGGCGCTGCTGCCAATGATCGACGACGTGAGCGTCTCGCACGTGCGCCGGCAGGGCAACCGGGTGGCGCACGGCTTCGCCAAACTCGGGCATGGCGCGGCGCGGCCGCGGGTGTGGCGCGACGTGCCGCCCGACGAGGTGCTCGGGCTCCTGCGGCGCGACGCCGAAGGGAATTGAATCAATGATGTCCATCTGCGCGGCCGCGCTCGTGGAAATGTTTCGTGTGCAGTTTGATTTAGACTTTTGGACTTGATCACGTGTGCAGTTTGGATGGCGAGATCATGCAGCTGCTAAGTGCTAACTACGGGTTACTGACCTGTACAGGTTTGTGAGTGTACCGTGCATTTGTACATCAGATTCACTGGGTTGGGTAAACTGTACATTTCAAAATATAGGCCATAGTGTTGACTGTTGACAAAAAAGAAATGAACAAGATAATTGAGGTATTTTTCTACTTTTTTTGAATCAGGTCGCGAGAGATTTTTATTAATCATACTCGCATTGTAAGAGTAGAATGTCAATTCAGCATGTGCTTATCATCAAGCAGGGCCACTGCGTTATGCTTAAAAGGAGATATATCTGGTAATATTTGTGCATCAACTCTTTTTTCCAAATTATTATGAGAGAGGAAGGGGGCATATGCCCCTTTGGGCTAAAGAGTGTGTGAATTGCATGGAATTTTTGAGCATATCATTGATCCGTGCTTACTTTATCCAAATGGTATGCGCCTCTTCCCATTGCTGCTGTTGATCCCAGCCTTTGTGCAACCACTACCTCTGCCTATTGGACGGCGCCATCATGGTGTTGGCCGCCTCGAACTTAAACCAGACTAGACCCATGCTGAGGATCCTTGTCTCTGATACCATGCCCGATGATGTGAGCAATCACAAGGTAATTGGAGGATAATGATCTTGATCTGGAGGAGGATTGGAGGAAGAACCTTCCATTCCTCTTTTGTTTCTTCTTTTCTTTTCTTTTGTGTATGTATCCACTGGTATTACTCTCTCTTTGTACTCTGAACCTTGCTTGCTTGTTGGGCTTAAGCTCGTTAGATGGACTCCACAGCCCCTGGCCCAAATGGCATAGTCCATGGCACTACTGGGCACGACAACATATCACTCGTCTTTGCGGTGTATTTGTTGTCAACCAATTAACCCCGATTCTAGGGATTTACCGCGTGTGGTTTTTTCGATTGGGTTGGAATTGGTTAACGCTAGCATTTGGGGTTATCTAAACTTAAAGATCGGCAAAATGGCACTGGCTGCAGGGCTCCAAAACCTTAAATTGAACACTTGAGGGAACTTTCCCCACAATATATCTTTCGACAGCCTCAACAGCACAACGGGCTTTTCTGATAGCATGCATATACAATCCTTTACATGTGTCTCTAGGGTAAAAACCGCTGGTTGTATTGAGCACAAGGTATTGTAGTGATGATGTATTCTCAACAATTTGACATGTTAGCTCAATCAAGCTCTTTGAGGAGAAGAATTGATTGATTGATACTTTCTTGAGGCTGGCATGGTGGAATTCTGGAATCTGCCTAATATGTGATGAATCTACATTGAAATCTTGAGGTATTGTGTCCTGCCTTGCAAGATCATATGCTCCTGTCTGCACAAAATCAATTGTGACGCCACTATCCTCCAATGACCAGATGCTTTAAAGTACACGGACATTACGATAAATATTCATTGCAGATCTGTTAGCTAGCAGAATAAAAGAATTACAGAATGAAAATGTCACCAACAAGTTGCCCTGCCCGCCATGGGCTTGATGCGAAGGCGATCGACGGAGGGCGCGGAAGCTGGGAGGGAGATGTCGCCGACGCAGTCGTCGTGTTCTTATGGGGTGTTTGTTCTTTAGGACCTCCTAAAATTCATGTCACATCAAATATTCGGATGTTAATTAGGAGGACTAAAGATGAGCTAATTATAAAACTAATTACACAGATGGAGGCTAATTCACGAGACGAATCTATTAAGCCTAATTAATCCATCATTAGCACATATTTACTGTAGCATCATATTGTCAAATCATGGACTAATTAGGCTTAATAGATTCGTCTTGCAAATTAGTCTCCATCTGTACAATTGGTTTTATAATTAGTCTATGTTTAATACTCCTAATTAGTATTTAAACATTCGATGTGACAGAAATTTTAGGAGGTGCTAAAGAAACAAACATTATTTATTTCAGAGGAGTAGAATCGTGTGTTCCTAGAGCTACAGAAGCCTTCGTTTGACTGGGCCGGAGTCAAAGACCTGTACAGCCCATTGACCAGAAAAGGAAACCCAGTTAACCCCAGCTCCAGAGACGGACAAGAAAGTTGAGACAGGCAAGCCCAAAGAGAAAGAGGCCTCTCCTCTCAAAGAAGATATCTGGCCCACCTCTCAGCCTCCCCGTTCCCAACGCTGCGTCGTCCCAATTCCCCGCACATCGCCCAACCCCACCCAGCAGCGAGATCGCCGGCCGCCGCCGCTGATGGGCGAGCTGATTCTCTTCCGCTTCCCGCCCGCCGACCCCGCTAGCGCTCGTCTGCAAGCTGTGGTTCCACATTCTCCGGCGAGGGCTTCCGCCGTAGAGCCCCCGTGCTGGGCCTCCTCGAGCACCTCTACGACGAGAAGGCGGACGTCTTCCGCTTCGTCCCTACCGCCTCGTTCCCCCGCCTTTCTACCACCACTGCCGCGTCCTTGTGCGCGGTATGGTATGGTCTGGGATGAGGACGATCTCGTGAATGATGAGCTCGCCGTCTGGGACCCCATGACGGGCGAGGAGCGGATGGTACCTGTTCCTAGACAGGCAGCTGGACCCTTCCTGGTGGTGGTAGTGGACACCGAAGCAAGGGTATGCTCGTCCACATCTACTCGTCGGAGATTGGCGTGTGGAACGAGAACAAACCTGCCATTTGGTTGTGTGGTGTGCATAAGGATATGCTTTATGGATCGTTGGTGTCAGGAGTACTAGTTACTAGTCTCTTTTAGCTCTAAATAGAGTTTGCAATCATAGCATGATACTGATATTGATTCCTTATAAAAGTATGCATATGAAATTTAAAATGCTGCAATTTTACTCCAGTACTAATTTGCTTCAACTTGTTGAAATTCCAAGAATGCTTTGTTTGCAGGTAAAAGTGGTACGGTGAACTGGTTATGCACTTGCTGCTGAAGGAGACTCAGAAAAATCTGCTCCTGAAGCTGACATAGAACAGCCTACTGTACGTCATATTGACTGAACTTGAGAAGAAGGTAAAACAATTAGAGTTGCGTTTTGTTTTGCTTCATGAGCCTTATACTGTATCAGCAATGAAGATGATTTGTCTTGCTTCTGAGGAATAATGCCATCTCTGAATGGTTCTGTGCTCAGCTTGAAGAACTGGAGCAAGCAATGTCGAAAGGAGGAATAACCGAGCTGGCCGGGGTTCCTGGATTTGCCAGCCCTGCAATAGATGAGATCATGAAGATGATTGCATCCAGGGCAGCTGTTGGGTAGAAAGTTGCTGATGGGCAAAGAACTGCATCTTTTACTTCTTCTCAGATGGCCACTTTGAGCAATGTCTCTGGCTCAGTCATGTCTACGGCAGCAACAACCAGAAGTACTGTAACTGACCTCGGGGTTGTAGGCAGAGGTGTCAAACGAGCTAGCAGCCTAGCGTCAAGGTGATAACAGCTGAACCTGCTCAAGAAGCCTGCAGTGGATTCAGCACCTGTGAGAGGAGATAGCAGCAACAGCTCTGAGAGTAGGTTCTTCATACAACACAGAATGGTGATGATTCTGTATCGAAGTACAGTACAAGTTCACTAGCCCTACCCCTCACGCTAACTTGCTGGAATCTGTTAGCTGCCTATGTGGTTCAATTCGGTTTCATTTAATGTGGCCTGATGTCTGCCGTTTTATTAAAGCTATTTAGAAAAAACGTTTTAGAAGGGGCTGCTCGAGACATTGACTCATTCTGAGTTTTGTACCTTGTAAAGGTTAAATTGCTGAGAAGTTCATCACGCATGGCGCGTCGTGCCTATATCATATTATCATGCACGTGTATGTTTGGAGAGATGTGTGCTCTTATGTGTCTTTTATTCGTTTATCTATCTGTTTGTTTCTCTGTATGTATAGTAGCCCATCGCTTGCGGATTCACTGCTTTGCTGTTGACTAAGGCTATTTCCGTATCTCTTTTCTTATCGTGATTCTGAATTGAGAAAACCTGTTATGAACACAATAACTAACCCTACAATACTACTGCCAAGCTTCTCGTGTGTGGACCGGTTAGAGCATTGAACTCCAGGAGTCGTTGAAACTCCTCTTTGAACCCGGGTTTGAAGCATGGCACCTTAGCTCAGGGGGAGGAGTCTCCCCATGTGATCAAGATTTTTTTAAAAAAGAACAACAACAGCAGTACTCGGAAGCCTGGGAGTCTCCAGCAATCAAGGAGGAGACAAAGGGAGATAAGAGTGTTTATTGACTTCAGGACCAAAGAAAGGGGAGATAAAAGTGAAGGAACTTTCATGTCCATTATCATTAAAACTTAAACATGTATTAACAATTCAATAAGTACCTGGTACAGATGAATAGTCAGGGAAAAGGATGCATATATTAATAATTCATGTCTAATTGTCTATCAACTGGGAAGTGTTTAGTGTGATCATACCTTGAATGTCCTGGAGTTGTGACCCCACAAGAAACAGTTCATCCTCAACGTTTTCTTCGCCCTCCATATCTCAGTTCTGCACACATGCCGTGCAAAACAAAACATAATTGAATACAGATGAATATTCAGTTTTAATTTTCAAAAATAAACTAACAATCGAATTTTAAAAGCAACCACGCCTATAGTTGAACAATTAAGTGGTTAAGAGAATAAGTAGTCGATATGGTATGCCCATGTATACTTACCAATTTAGTAGAAAGATAACAGCTTTACAGCCCTACAATATAGGTGTACCAAGGCCTGAGGGTATGGCTGTACCCCATAAAAACCCAAACAAAGTGACCACTAGTATTAAGGATCGCCACACAATTTGAAAAAGGAAAGAAAGAAAGAAAGCAAACATCAATGTAGCATAAGAACCAGCATTCTTCCCATTTGAATCCCAAGCCTCATCCTATGCACGGCACGTGTCCAGACCAGCAGAAGCTCCTAATATGTGAATTTTACAAGTTTTCTTTAATGTTCTGTAGTGCTCACTCTACTATAGATATTACTGTGTAGTTTTTTTCTTATGACCATATGTACTTTGTAATTTTGTATTTGATAGCAAGGAAAATTAAATAGAGGCAATTGAAGAGATGAAACTAGGATGTCAGAAATTACAAAAGGCTAGGAAACAACCCAATCATCATAGTTGTAGATGAAGAGAGGTATACATAGAACACGGAGTACATGTGAGACCAAACGTTGACTAATACGATTATTTCCTCCCGTTGGTTAGAGAAAGCTACATGTTTTTGCCATTGATAAGAACACATATTTTAAAATATACATTAGCATAACTTCCGTGGATCATGTCAATTTTAACCAATAATTGGGCACAAATACATCGAAGACAAAAACAGTTTGAGCTTTCCTTTGTTTCCCAGATTCCTAACCACCAACAAGAAGCTGTAAGCATGTGCCCTCTTGCTACTACTGCCTCTGTGAGCATGTGCCAGAAGGATCGTGATTCCCCCTTTTCTTTTGAGACGCACAATGACCTGACCTCTAGAAGTGCTATCAAGGGTACCATCTGCCAACACTTAAACAGCGATGAAGCATAGTATCAGCACCATCAGCGTTCAGGTATGATTTGGGTGCCAAGGCACAATATTCATGAGGTAGTTTAACAGGTGTGGATAACACCCAACTGATCCAATATGTATCTGACTTGGCATGAATATTAGAAACAGTATCCTACCAAATGAGTGAAATGGACGTGAGTAGTATAGTTGATCTCCGAAGTTCCACCTTCTCTATCTTCTTTCGCAAATCTACTAACATATTTGCATGTTTTCCTTTCCTGAAAAGTTGAGACTGGAAATGACACCATAAGTCTTCTCTTCTACTCACGTATATACAATCAAACCATCAAACGTTAATTTGGGTACGCATTGTCCAACTCAAACTGATTCAGTAGTCTGGACGGGAAAAAAAAAATTCTAATTGCAAAGAGGAACAGGTAGCAAAGAGAAATACCTTAAGGCAGAAGTTTCTAATTGTTAAAAATTCCAGGACTTCCCCACAGCCCCAGTCGAGAACCCAACCACCAACGCCTGCTCGCCGCCACTTGGTCCTGGGCACTGCCCTTTGGACCAGCGTCATGCCTTCCCACGCCCCCAGATCCGGCGCCCCAGCGTCTCCGCCGCCCTACAGGAGCCGAATCTTCACGGACCAGAGCTTCGTGCGACGCTGCCCGCCGCCGCCACCGGCCTTGGGTGCGAGCACGAGGAAGCGTTGCAAGGAAAGGATGAAGCCGGCGGCGTCGCGAGGAAGAAGCCGCCGTCTTGGGCCGGGCTGCTTCGTGGGCCCAAACCCAAAAAAGGCCCAGCTCAACCACAATGCGTCCGTCTAAACGCGGCTTCCGGTTCCGCTTCCGTCCTCTTCCTCGCTCGCCTCGTGCGCTCCGCCCGGCGCATCGTCCCCGCTGAGCTTCCAAAGCCCCCCCCTCTCCCGTGCTCCGTCGCGGCTTCAAATACTCCGCCCCCATTCCCAAAGCACGCTGCTCCCTCTGGCTTCCCGCCTCCTCGCCTGCTCCGCGTCCCGCCGCTCCCTCATGGCCACCGCAGCCGCTGCAGCAGCAGTCTCCTCCCCGGCCGCCCCGGTCGCCGGGGCTGCTGCGGCCACCTCCCGCCGGGGGTTCGTCACGTTCGGCGGAGGCGCCGCCCGCTCCTCGCCCGCGCTGCGGTCCGGCCGCGGACTCTCCGGTAAGGGCCCCTTTCCCTAGTCTGATCTCTGCGTGTTAGTGAGGTGGTAAAGGTTCAGCGTCCTCCTGCTGGGCTAGAGTTCTGAGATCTAGCTCGTCGGTTAGCGTGGTGACGCGTTTCGAAGATTCGTGTGGCGGAACGCTTGCTTGGCGGCCTGTGCTGCCTAGGATCCACGTTTCGAAGGAATGTAGTATCTTTTAAAACGTCTCTAATGGAAACAACTTATTTGCATTCAGTACTAAGCAAACTTCTACCTGCAGGTGTGCGAACACATGTTGCTGCTGTTGAACAAGCAGTTGCAAAAGATGCTACCAAGCTGGAAGCACCAGTTGTTATCATTACAGGTGCCTCCAGAGGGATTGGAAAAGCCACTGCTTTGGCCCTTGGAAAAGCGGGGTGCAAGGTTAGCTGCTTGGCTGTTTAAAAGAGTCATTCTAGATTGGGAGGATGTTTTATAAATACAGAGAGGGTCAACAATTTATTCAACAGTCAGTGGGACTCTTGTGTTAATGCAATTACTTGTACACAATACATATGCGGCTGCATGCTGTTTATTTTATTTTTTACTTTTGTGATAATGCAAGTACTAGTACACAATACATCTGCGGCTGCATGCTGTTTATTTTATATTTTACTTCTGTTCTATAAATGAAAAGTTCTAGCATTTACATTCCTTTAATCTAATGGCAGTTGGCATTGCTAGAAAAATAAACATGTGGCTGTATCTGTATGATTGCACTCACCTCTTGCAAATGTAAATGTCTTCTTTCCCGTGGAATAGCAAGTTAGCACTAACCTTAGGGTCTTGATCTGGCTTGACTTTTAGGTTCTGGTGAACTATGCCCGCTCATCAAAAGAAGCTGAAGATGTCTCCAAAGAGGTGAGCATGTGGATTCACAAATTACTTTGTTGTCTATTATTTGTTTATCTGTCAGTTTATATTAGAGGGCTCGGCTAACACAAAGAATCTTCAATAGTTACTGATTAATTGATTTGGACTTCACTAGAAGTGATCAGATTTATTCCTTGCAGAACATTATTATTGCTATCCCTCTCCTTGATTCTCAGTGTTGCAAAGTTATTTATCTCATTCTGAATTCTTCTTTCATGTTTGGCCTTACAAAGGAGTACATAGAACTATTATCATGTTTTATTCATCTATCTGGAGAAGTGACAGTGTCGTTATTCCTAATTTTCACTGCCATTATAGAGACACTGCAATTGCAAAACAGTTAAACAATCACCTTGAATTATGTTTCATGGTTTCAACCATTGTAATGGCAAATATAGAGATCAGTAGATAGTAACAACAGTGCAAGAACTATACAGAAATAGAATGGTGATTCTTGAATGTGGTTGATTAAAATTCACCACTATCAATTCTGCGATAGTTTTCTGCCTACAAATATGCAGAGACCAACATTTGGCTATACTTTTCATTTTACTTTCTTTGTCCCCTTTCCTACTTGAAGAGTGCTATTATTGCAGATTGAAGCATCTGGTGGTGAGGCTATCACCTTCGGAGGAGATGTTTCAAAAGAAGCTGATGTAGAATCTATGATGAAAGCAGTAAGTGTAGTTTGTTTACAGAAAGAAAATGTTCCTTTTCACTTTTACATCAATCTTTATTTGGACATGGTTATGATTAGTTCTTAAATCAATTAGGCTATGGATAAATGGGGAACAATAGATGTGCTGGTAAACAATGCAGGTATGTTCCCGTGGCACATTGCACTTCTTTCTGCTACCTATTCAGTTGATTTGTTTAGTCAAATAAAACATTTTTTATTAGGGATTACACGAGACACATTATTGATGAGGATGAAGAAATCTCAGTGGCAAGATGTAATTGATCTGAATCTTACAGGTGTCTTCCTGTGCACACAGGTGAGTTTATAATATTCTTTATTTTGAAATTACTTGAATTGTTAGATGCATCTTACAGCAACATATTCTTTGCAGGCTGCTACTAAAGTAATGATGAAGAAGAAAAAGGTTATATTTCTCTGCTCTTCATATTACACTTAATTTACTTGGAGAAGCACAACAAAATGAGTGCCTCCTGCATGATTTTCTTACTTTGTGTTCGTAAAATATTATATAACTGAAAGTGGTGTGAAGCAAAAGGAATATTAAAGCATAACCCACATTCATAATTCATTATTGTTGTGTTGTGCCTCAGTAGTTAGGCAAATACACATGGAAGGTCATGGGCTGATAGTTTGTTATATTACTTGTATATGTTTTGTTCTCTTTGAGGTGGTGTGAAGCAAAAGAACTAATATTAATCCATACCCCACATTGATAATACATTATTATTGTGTTGTGCCTTAGAAGGTAGGCAAATACACACAGAAGGTCATGGACTGATAGTTTGTTACCACTACTTATATTTGTATTTGTCTTGTACTCTTCGAGTCTCTGACTTTCAAGAAGTTGCTGTCAAAAGTTGCCTTGTTTGCTATTTTTTCATGGTTAGTAATGTGTGTATTTTTATTGCAAAATGCAGGGGAGAATTATCAACATAGCATCTGTTGTTGGGCTTACTGGTAATGTTGGCCAAGCTAATTATAGTGCAGCCAAAGCTGGGGTTATTGGCTTCACAAAAACAGTTGCCAGGGAATATGCAAGCAGAAATATCAATGTATGATCTTTATCTTTCACTATTAACTCACCTGTGAGGTTAGGCTAAGCATTCTGAAACTGTTCTGAATATACATGCAGGTGAATGCTATTGCACCAGGGTTCATTGCATCTGATATGACTGCCGAGCTTGGGGAAGAGCTTGAGAAGAAAATTTTGTCAACCATTCCATTAGGTAAGCTGTATGCAGCTTAGCTGTTCCTGTGTACAACACCTTTGTAATAGCGTCTTAAGCTGCACCATTGGACAAGTAGCATTGTTAACTTGCTTTGTTTTATGGTTCTTTAGTGATTCTCCAAACGAAAGTTACTAGCTGGTATTCATTAGTGATGCACCATTTAATGTTTGTAAGAGGAAGATCATTCTGGTATTTATTACTATAGATAGCAGCGTGGGACAGCTAGAGTTAAAACGGCCTTTGATATTTAGATAGACTGCAAGAGCAGAGTACTAATTTGTAGAGGCTAGAAAGGAAAACAGTAAACTAAAAGCTGTATTTACTCCATCTTTTATAAAACCCAAGCATATTCTTTTACAGTTGCTCATTGATGCAGAGTGGCACGGGCTGGATTTTATAGAACCATAACCCATTATAGTTTTAGTAGAATATGAAAACACATCATATTGAGATATTTCATATTGCTTGGTTCTTGTTTTTCCTTTGCATTCAAACGACAGCTGTCACCACTAACTATACATGTTGTCATACAACTTCCAGGGAGATACGGCCAACCTGAGGAAGTTGCGGGTTTAGTCGAGTTTTTGGCCCTTAATCCTGCAGCTAGCTACATCACCGGACAGGTGCATGACACTGTGACTACATTTGCCCTCAAACTTTCAGAGTTCTATTTCGTAGCATTTCAACTAACCCATGTTACACGCAGGTGCTTACCATTGACGGAGGGATGGTAATGTAAGGTTTGAGTGAGCTTGGTAGACTTGGACTTCTCCTGCATGAGGCGATTTTTGGACTACAAATGTTAGGGTTGTCTCTTGTTTTGTAATGCTCACCAGGAATAAATCAGGCGTGGTGAAGTTGAAATATGTATGTTTTTGTTCATGATATGTGCCAATTTGTCCAGGCTATTTGAATTTGATGTACCTCGGCAACTCGACGTTCGCCAGCTCTTATCCATGTCCAGTGGCACCTGGAAGCCATCTCCGGTGGAGCTCTAGCTGTTTGCTAATCAGATTTTGTGCATAGCCATTTTATATATTTGGATAAGTGTCTTAGATCTGGATCTCGGAAATCAAATGATTGTGGTTGTTTTGTGCCAATTTGGCAACTACGCAATAAACTTTAGTCGTGTAAAGAATTTATGTCAAAACCTTGTGTAAGTAATTAATAAAAAGGATAATCAATAGTTGGAAATGGATTGCAGGCAGACATCATATGAATAAGACTCCTCAGTTCAATAGTTCGACGTTGCATGGAGAGCAGGTATTACTTTGACCTCCCCTACCTCGCACACATTGCCCCGTGTGTGATACAAGTTTTGCATCCATTTGAACTAAGTTTTGCATCCATTTGAACTGCGTATGCTGCGTCTAGGCTTGAGGAAAACTCGGGCTGCCGATATGCATCCATTTGAACTGCGTATGCTGCGTCTAGGCTTGAGGAAAACTCGGGCTGGATCGGCAAAAAGCTTGGTTCCTTTCAGGCTCAAAAATCTCTGCCAAGCAACTAACTCCACCGGGCTAACAAAATCAGGCCCAATTTGGACCGGGCTTGGACTGAGCCTTCCATCCTTTTTAAAATGTAATTCATTTAATTATTTACGCTGAGCTTGGGCCCACGCACCGGGAAAATCAGCGCTATGCCCGGCCCTAAATGAGCATCGGGCCGGGCGGGCCTATTTTGCTAAGCTATATTTGCATCAACCGTTTATGTTGCGCCGTCCAAAAATACGGTGCATCTGGACCGTTGCTTCTGCATCCAAGGGAGGCACCCGGGGGGCCAGGGTGAACCCGTCTTCATCCCCTTCCTCCCGTCTGTCTGTTTTCGAATGCCTCCGGTCCGACCGAAATCCTAGCTTGAAGGTGGAGGGAAGAAGACGGCGGAGACGGCGGCGGAGGAGGAGGATGGGCGCACCAGCGACATCCCGACGGTGGCGGCGGTCGGATCCACCGGCTGGAGGTGGAGAACTTCAAGTCGTACAAGGGTACGCAGACGATTGGGCCCTTCTTCGATTTCACAGCCATCATCGGCCCCAACTGCACCGGCAAGTCGAACCTGATGGATGCCATCAGCTTCATGCTCGGCGTGCGCTCAGCGCACCTCCGCGGCGCGCAGCTCAAGGACCTCATCTACGCCCTCGATGACCGCGACAAGGAGGCCAAGGGTCGCAGGGCTTCCGTCCGCCTCGTCTACCGCCAGGACGTCTACCGCCAACCCAACCAGGAGGAGCTCCACTTCACCCGCACCATCACCGGCGCCGGCGGCAGTGAGTACCGCATCGACGGCCGCCTTGTCTCCTGGGACGACTACAACGCCAAGCTCAGATCCCTCGGCATCCTCTCGTAAAGGCCCGCAACTTCCTTGTCTTCCAGGTCTCTCCATTTATTCCCTTCGTCATTGTATCTCCCTGATAATTTGCGGTTTTTAACCTAGGGTTTATTTGTGGCCACTGACGATGGGCACTGCAGGGTGATGTGGAATCCATCGCCTCCAAGAACCCCAAGGAGCTCACCGTGCTTCTGGAGCAGATCTCAGGCTCCGATGAGCTTAGGAGGGAGTACGACGAGCTCGAGGAGCAGAAAGCCAGGGCCGAAGAGAACTCTGCGCTTGCATATCAAGATAAAAGGACCATTGTCATGGAGCGGAAGCAGAAGAAGGCGCAAAAAGAAGAGGCAGAGAAGCATCTACGCCTCCACCAGGACCTGGTTTGTTAGTCTTTGCGCGAGCTTTGCCTGCAGTTTATATAATTAATTATGCTCACTCCTTGATTCCTTCCCCCAGAAACTGTTGAAGGCAGAGCATTCCCTGTGGCAACTCTATACCATCGAAAAAGACAGAAAATGGAGGCTGAGCTTGCAGAGGCAGAGAGTCCCTTCAGCAAGTGCAGGAAGAGAATCAGGCTGCTGAAAATGAACTAACTGCAAAAAAGGAGCAAAGTGGTTTTCTGAAGAAAATGACATTGTGCGAGAAGAATATAACCAAGAAAAAGCTTGAACTCGACAAGAAGGTAAGTCTTTTCTATTCACTCTTTTGCTCCACCAAAACTTTCATTGTGGACATGTATAATATCATGGATTTGCATGGTTCAACGATAGCCTAACCAGCTTGCTTGGGACTTTGGCGTTGTTGTTGTTGGTGGTGGTGGTGAATGGGTTCCGTGAAAATGGCTAAAGGTCACGGGAGCCCGAAAACAGCGATACTGGCCACCAGGGTCGAAAACGTGAGGATGGGCCGAAGATGTGAAAATGGCCTTCGGACGAGTTTTCGACCATGAAAACGTGTGCTATAGATCACGGGAGTCCGAAAACATCGACACCGGCCACCGGGGTCGAAAGCGTAGGGATAGTCCGAAGACGTGAAAATGGCCTCCGGACGTGTTTTCGACGATGAAAACGTGTGCTATAATTCACGGGAGCCAGAAAACGGCCACACCGATCACCGGGGTCGAAAACATGGGGGACGAATTGAAGACGTGAAAATGGCCTCCAAACCTATTTTCGGCTAAGAAAACGTATGTTATAGGTCATAGGAGCCCGAAGAAAGCGATACCGGCAACCAGGGTCGAAAACGTGGGGGATGAACCGAAGATGTTGATATGAACCCGCTAGGGTTGATTCCCGATCTTTCGATGAGAGGCATGGGATAACTCGATTGGTCGATGGAGACGACGTTCACAACCCGACTACAGCCTTCCAAGCTGCGCCTTAACAACCGATACACCACCTCCAATGGCTGCCGCGATCTTGTGGAGCGCGTCACCCGACCACTAGGGCACTCGTCCTGCAAGCAATCGAAGAACAAGTAGAACAAGCAACTCAATTGCAAATATGGAGATGAAAGCTAATCTGAACTCAATTGTAATTATCAGTTGGTAATCAGAGCAAGGTTTATCGGTGAGAGACTTCCAATCCTTCTCTATTTTACTTTCCCATAGTCCAAAAAAGGCCAAAAAAATAGTAGATTAGTTTACCCACAATCCTATAAATCCTTTGAGCCTTTGCTAGCACTGTTTAGTTAGGGCTTGTTGAGTTTTTGGTTGCATCGGTTGTGTCGAGTTGCTGGTCTTAGTTTTAGTCCTTTAGAGTTTCGAGTTCTTGTCACGTTCTAGTCACAGACGTGTGCTACCATATAAAACCTTCTGTTGGCTGAATCTGAATACATATTTGTGTTCAAGGCTGAGTAGGACTCTGAGTTTGTTTAAGACCGAATTCCACGTGGTGCTGAGTTTCGAGTTGGAATCGGTTTGGAGTCTAAATTGACAGTTGCCTTGTTGCTGTCTTGAGTCCGAATCTGATTTCTATCCTTTCGGAATACCCCTATCCTTTCGGAAAAAGTTTGTGTGGTGTGTGACTTTTGTGAAGTCCTCTTGTTCATATAATCAGATTTGAGGACCCCTGAAAAAAAAAGAAGAAAAAAAGGAAAGAAAGACAAAATAAATAGGAAGAAAAGGGGCTGTTCGTTGTGCTTCTCTATTGTTTTCCGGTGGTGTGTTGTGACTTCCTTTGTGTCCAGGCTCGCGTCTCTAGCACGATCTAGGCTAGGATCAGCACCGTACCACCGTTGAGCGATTATTCAACTTGCTTTTGTGACTAACATGGTGCTAGTATATTTCCTTGCTTTAGCCCACCTACAGCTCCACATATTCGACTACAGCTTGACATATTTTTTTTTGCTGCGGCACCGATACACTTCTCTCCATGGTTGCAGACTTGTTGGTTGCCGTCACCTCCTGTTTGGCTTGGTAAGAACTTGTAAGGGTTTGTTTTAAACAAGTTGAGTTAGAGAGAATTACAACCGACACATCATAGTAGTTGACAGGAGGATACATATTATTTTTGTGTTTCTTATTTTCTACTAATTATGGTAGGTTATACAGAGATTGTTGAGCCGTTGAAACTAGACCCTCATATTCAGGATGTCATTCAACACTTGCCGTTATATGATGGTAAGTTTGATCCAAAGCTTATATTGATTGGGAGTTAAAAGTAGATAAATGAATTTGATGAGCATGATCTATCTCAGAAACAAAAGATTTATATTGCCTCTAATATTTTGACTGAATTTGCCTTGCTACACTGGAAACACATTTGTAGGCGTAAGAAAGTTCTAGAATCTTGGGAAGACTTCAAATGTCTTTTTAGAGATGTATTCATTCCTGAATATTATGCTAATTATTTGCTTGCAAAATTAGACAACTTGAGACAAGGTAGTAGGACTGTGAAAGAATACTTCCATGATTTTAAAATTTGTATCATGTATGGTGGATTAGATGAATGCATGGAAAATGTTATGAGCAAGTTCATGAGAGGGCTCAATTCTGAAATTCAAACTTTGTTAATTAGCAAATCATGCACACATATTGCTCAATTGTATTATCTTGCTCTCAATGCTAAAAAGGAGATTCTATTATCTGTGAGTACTTGCAATAATGATGTGACCCATAATAACCAAAATTTATCCACTCGGCATGCCAATGAAGAGCAACAAAAATTGGAACCCATTGCTGATTTTCCTTTGTCACAAAATGATTTACTTGCTATTCCTTGCGATAAAGTGAACTTGTGTGCTGTTGATTCTTTAAATCCTATGCCAAAAGTAGTGAATAAATGTGATACTTTTTGTTTGGAACAATACAAATCTGTTCAAGATAAGCCTTTTTATCCTATTACTTGTGCACAAGACGAACTGAATTTGCTGTCTATATTGAATTTGATATTCTGTGTAATCTAAATTGTCTACAAGAGAAACTTAAATTTGATTCTGGTTTGCCAAGTTTTAATCATTGTTCACTTCATCCAATTGGCAAATACGACAGCAAATGCGAATATTTGGTGCATAAAGTTTATATTTGCTCTAATCTGAAATATCGTTTTCGGCAACAATACCATGATCAAATAGAAGGCTGCACTGACACTAATAATGTCTTGCAAAGTTTTTCTAATTTTTTCCATATGCAATAGGGTAAGGCCAAAGAAGGGGAGCATTACTGGTTGTGGCCATGCAGCATGGTCGTCGCTCCGTGCTCCAACATCAAAGCAACTACCTTAGAATGCCATTGGAGCGAGTCGAGGACGACTTGCAGCCAAGAAGGGGAGAATGATCAGGACATAACCTGCTCGGATACAACCACATTAGTAACTTTTGATTCAGGTGAAACAATTCTTTACCATGATTGTATTTGATACATTTGATGAATTGATGTTGCACCATGATGTGTGTTCGTTGTCAATTTCAGAAATACATACGTGGATCAAAAATAGTGTTAAACACACAAGGAAGGCATAGAGGACCAAAGAAGTAGATTGGGGGCCAAGTCCAAGTATTCCCAACGTCCTCCACTAGGCCATCACGTCACTTTTGGCCCAAGGAAAGAAAGAGATCCAATCCAACACGTTTTGGTGCTGGATTCGGACTGCAGCTCTGGCCTAACTTGCAACGGCCGCCACGACCTCATCCGGACTCCGTTGTAGACATTCAATTACTTCTTGGAATCCTTATGAAGTCTATTTTAATATGGATCTGGACTCATGTCTATATCTATTCTGAGGCGGCGGCATTCACCAAAATACTACCAAGAGGTTTTCTGTCCAGAGGTGTTGCGTCACCTTATTTTAGCCCAATGGGCCGTGTATCAAGTTGGGTCCATTAGGGACATGTCCTAGGGTTGGAGCACGACCCCAACACCCCAATGGTCGTCCTCCTAGGTATTAATAAGGATTAGAGCCACCACAAACAGATTGGGTTTTGTTTTGATGTAAGTTTAGCCATTGCTACTTCCTTATAGACGCGTGTGTCGACTAGACTATCTGTTCTACTCGATTCAGAATCCCAACTTTGTGATTTCAGATTGGTTTTCATCTCCATATTTCCAATTGAGTTGCTTGTTCTACTTGTTCTTGCTTGTTCTTCGATTGCTTGCAGGATGAGTGCCCTAGTGGCCGGGTGACGCGCTCCACAAGATTGCGGAAGCCATTGGAGGTGATGTATCGGTTGCTAGGGCACAGCTTGGAAGGCTGTAGTCGGGCTGTGAACGTCGTCTCCATCCACCAATCGAGTTATCCACACCTCTAATTGAAAGATCGAGAATCAACCCTAGCGGGTTCATATCAGATGTGAAAATGGCCTTCTGACGAGTTTTCGACCATGAAAATATGTGCTATAAGTCACGGGAGCCCGAAAACGATCACAACAGCCATTGGGGTCGAAAACGTGAGGATGGTCCGAAGCCGTGAAAATGGCCTCCGGACAAGTTTTCGGCCGAGAAAACGTGTGCTATAGGTCACGGGAGCCTGAAAAGAGCGATACTGGCCACCGGGGTCGAAAGCGTGTGGGATGGACCGAACACGTGAAAATGGTCCCTTGACGTGTTTTCGGCCATGGAAACGTGTGCTATAGGTCACGGGAACCCGAAAACAGCCACACCGGCTACCGAGGTCGAAAACGAGGGGGATGGACCGATGACGTGAAAATGGCCTCCAGACCCGTTTTCGTCCGAGAAAACGTGTGCTATAAGTCACGGGAACCCGAAAAAGGCCACACCGGCCATTGGGGTAAAAACATGGGTATGGTCCGAAGACGTGAAAATAGCCTTCGGACACGTTTTCGGCCATGAAAACGTGTGCTATAGGTCACGGGAGCCCGAAAACAGTCACACCGGCCACCGGGATCGAAAACGTCGGGATGGACTGAAGATGTGAAAAATGGCTTCCGGACCCGTTTTCGGCCAAGAAAACATGTGCTATAGGTCATGGGAGCCCGAAAACGGCCACGCCGGCCACCGGGATTGAAAATGTGGGGGATGGTCCGAAGCAATGAAAATGGCCTCCGAACACATTTTTAGCCATGAAAACATCTGTTATAGGTCACGGGAGCCCGAAAACGTCCACATCGGCCACCGGGGTCGAAAATGTAGTGATGGTCCGAAGATGTGAAAATGGCCTTCGGACCCGTTTTCGGCCATGAAAACGTATGCTATAAGTCACGGGACTCTGAAAACAGCGGTATCGGCCACTAGGGTCGAAAACGTGGGAGATGGTCCGAAAATGTGAAAATGGCCACCGGATCCATTTTCAGCCATGAAAACGTGTGCTATAGGTCACGGGAGCCCGAAAATGGTCACACCGGCCACTGGGGTCGAAAACGTGGGGATGGTCCGAAACCATGAAAATGGCCTCCTGACTCGTTTTCGGCCAATAAAACGCGTGCTATAGGTCACGGGAACTCGAAAACGGCCACACCGGCCGTAGGGGATGATCCGACGATGTGAAAATAGCCTCCGGATCCGTTTTTGGCCATGAAAACGTCACGGGAGCACGAAAACGGCCACACCGGCCATCAGGGTCGAAAACATGGGGATGGTCCAAAGTCGTGAAAATGGCTTTCGAACCTGTTTTCGGCCAAGAAAACGTGTGCTATAGGTCACGGGAGCCTAAAAACGTCCACATCGGCCACGAGGTCGAAAATGTGGGGATGGTCCGAAGACGTGAAAATGGCCTTCGGACCAGTTTTCGGCCATGAAAACGTGTGCTATAGGTCACGGGACTCCGAAAACAACGATACCGGCCACCAGGGTCGAAAATGTGGGGGATGGTCCGAAAATGTGAAAATGGCCACCGGACCCGTTTTCTGCCATAAAAACGTGTGTTATAGGTCATTGGAGCCCGAAAATGGTCACACCGGCCACTGGGGTCGAAAACGTGGGGATGGTCTGAAGCCGTGAAAATGGCCTCCTGATCTGTTTTCGGCCTAGAAAACGTGTGCTATAGGTCACGGGAACTCAAAAACGGCCACACCGACCGCGGGTCTAAAAAACGTGGGGGATGATCCGAAGACGTGAAAATGGCCTCCGGATCCGTTTTCGGCCATGAAAATGTGTGCTACAGGTCATGGAAGCTCGAAAACGACCACACCGGCCGCCCGGGTTGAAAACGTGGGGATGGTCCGAATACGTGAAAATGGCTTCCGACGCGTTTTCGATGATGAAAATGTGTGCATAGGAGCCCGAAAATGGCCACACCGACCACCGGGGTCGAAAACGTGGGGCATTGTACAAAGTCGTGAAAATGACCTCCGGACCCGTTTATGGCCATGAAAATGTGTGTTATAGGTCACGGGAGCCCGAAAACAGCCACACCGGCCATCGGGGTCGAAAACGTGGGGATGGTCCCAAGTCGTGAAAATGGCCTCTAGACCAATTTTTGGCCAAGAAAATTTGTGCTATAGGTCACGGGAGCTCGAAAACGGTCACACCGGCCACCAGGGTTGAAAACGTGAGGGATGGACCGAAGACGTGAAAATGGCCTCCGGACCTGTTTTCGGCCAAGAAAATGTGTGTTATAGGTCATGGGATCCTGAAAACGGTCACACCGGCCACTGGGGTCGAAAACGTGGGGGATGGTCTGAAGATGTTAAAATGGCCTCCCGACCCGTTTTCAGCCATGAAAACGTGTGCTATAGGACACGGGAGCCCAAGAACGTCCACATTGGCCACCGGGGTCGAAAATGTGGGGATGTTCTGAAGACGTGAAAATGGCCTCCAGACCCGTTTTCGGCCACAAAAACGTGTGCTATAAGTCATGGATCCCGAAAACGGTCACACCAGCCACCGGGATCGAAAATGTGGGGATGGTCCGAAGACGTGAAAATGGCCTCCAGACCCGTTTTCGGCAATGAAAACATGTGCTATAGGTCACGGGAGCCCGAAAACAACAATACCTACCACCAGGGTCGAAAACATGGGGGATGGATCGAAGACGTGAAAATGGCTTTCTGACAAGTTTTCGACCAACAAAACATGTGGGATGGACCGATGATGTGAAAATGGCTTCCAGACCCGTTTTTGTCCAAGAAAACGTGTGTTATAAGTCATGGGCGCCCAAAAACATCCACACCAGCCACCGGGGTCGAAAACGTGGGGGATGGACCGAAAACGTGAAAATGGCCTCTGAACCTATTTTTGGCCAAGAAAATGTGTGCTATAGGTAATGGGATCTTGAAAACGGTCCCACCGGCCACCAGGGTCGAAAATGTGGGGGATGGTCCGAAGATGTGAAAATGGCCTCCAGACCCATCTTCAGCAATGAAAATGTGTGCTATAGGACACGGGAACCTGAAAACGATCACATCAACCACCGGCGTCGAAAATGTGGGGGATGGACCCAAGATGTGAAAATGGCCTCCGGACCTATTTTCACCAAGAAAACGTGTGCTATAGGTCACGGGATCCCGAAAACAGCCACACCGGCCACCAGGGTCGAAAACGTGGGGATGGACCGAAGACGTGAAAATAGCCTTGGACACGTTTTCGGCCAAGAAAACGTGTGCTATATGTCACGGGAGCCTGAAAACATCCACATCCGCCACCGGGGTTGAAAACATGGGGGATGGACCGAAGAAGTGAAAATGGCTTCCAGACCCATTTTCGGCCATAAAAACATGCGCTAAAGGTCACGGGAGCACGAAAACAGCGATACCGGCCACTAAGGTTGAAAACGTGGGAATGGGTCAGAGATGTGAAAATGGCCTCCGGACGAGTTTTTGAACATGAAAACGTGGGTTGTAGGTCACTGGAGTCCAAAAACATCGACACCGTCCACTGGGGTCGAAAGCGTGGGGATGGTCCGAAGACGTGAAAATGGCCTCCGGATGCGTTTTTGACTATGAAAACGTGTGCTATAGGTCACGGGAGCCGAAAACAGCGATACCGGCCACCGGGTTCAGAAATGTGTGGAATGGATAAAGGACGTGAAAATGGCCCCCTGACGTGTTTTAGGCCATGGAAACGTGTGTTATAGGTCACGTGAACCCGAAAACGGACACACCGGCTACCGAGGTCGAAAACGTGGGGGATGGACCTATGACGTGAAAATGGCCTCCAGACCCGTTTTCGTCCAAGATAACTGTAACGACCTTGGTTAATCAGCCAAGTTAATCTTAACCCGAGTCCCTAATTCCCGCTGACTCAGCTTTCCTGAGCTTGAGCACCTAAGGTCCGGTTCTCAGCCCCAACCCCTGAAGACCCAACCAAAAAAATGACGGTTCTTCTCTAAGTCCCAAAGACAGTGTTCCTTCCCAAATCTTGGAGATGAAAGAGAACCAGCGACTGACTGGTGGACCACAACCAGCTCCCCTGTTCTCTCGAGACAGACGCGCTGGAGCAGCAGGAGCCCGTTTCAGAGCTCCCCCGCCGCGTGGCTCCACCTCTCTGACGCTCGCCGCCTCGCCCAGTCGTCGGTCGCGGCAGGATGGATCAGCGCCCTCCTCTCCAATCGCAGCGGAAGCCCCCTACAACCCTTTTTGCCTCGCCTCGTCTCGCTCCCACCCTCGCCGGACGCGCCAAGGTGCCCCGTCGCCGCCGTGGCAGAGTTTTTGCCGCTGCTGCGTCACACCGCCTCGCGACTCGCACCCCTCATCACGCTCGGATCCCCGGCTGCAAGCCCCGATGCTGTCCGGTTTTTCCGCCTCTCCACAGTCGCGCCGCCCACGAGCTCGCTCCACGACGATTCCGCTCTCGCCAACCCCAGCTCCGGCAGAGACAACTCCTTTTCCCGCCTCACCAGCAATGTGCCCCGACAAGCCGCTATTTTGCGCTCGCTCGTGCCGCTGCTCGCCCTGTCACCTCGCCTGCTGCAACCTCGCTGGCAGCACCTTCCTTCCTATCACACGCCAGTCAAATCCGCCGCCCACAATCCGCAACTTGCCGCGACCAGACCACGCTCGCCTTCGCCAAATCTAAATCCCGGCAAAACCGCGCCTGCACCGGCCTTGTCTCCAGTGCCCAATGACCGAAGACCCTGTCTTCGAAGCTCTATTCCGCCGCCCATCGCCGCTCAATCGCCGCCAGGGCAGCGCACTCACCCCTTTATCTTACCGTTCTTCGTACTGCTTAAACTCTCTCTCTCTGCCGCGCAGCTATAAAAAGGAGTACTAGAGTCCCACCGGAGTTTCCTTCGCCATCGCTGTTTCGCCGCCCCTACTCTGCGCGCACTTGAGCACTGCCGCTGAGATCTTGAGAAGTTCCCCTCTCCGCTCAAACCCACTCTTTCCCCAACCAACTAGCCGTCTGTTCCTCCGCGCTGTGCCAGAGCTTTCTTGTTGGCCACAAGAAGCACCGCCGCCGCCGGAGCACCATTGAACACCGCCGCCGCCCAAGCCTTAGCGCTTTAGTCTTTCCGCCCAAGTCTGTTCCTTCCCGACCCCAAAGCTTCACCAGTAGACCTGAAGGTAAGCTGCCGACCCCTTTCCAGTTCGCCCGACCCCTTTTTCCATCTTGCCCGACTCTGCCAGTTTCGCCGACCCTTATCCACCTCGCCCGTGGGCTCGGCTGTATCTCTTTCCTTGATCCGAGGGTATCTGTGTAAAATATCGGGGACTTCTCTGTGTTAAGTCTGAGGACCCCGGCACAGTTATTCCTTAAGTTTAAGGGTCAGATCACAAGTTTATCTCCATCCGACCCTTTTATCCTGTTCTCCCCCACCTTTCCTATAGCTTTGCTACAAGTGTCTGAGCTTAAACTTGCAAGTGTTGTTGAAATAACCGTCTAAGTACTAACTCCTGCATTGCATTCGTGTAGAGTTACATCTCGCTGACGGCATCTACGAGCTACATCCGGCGCCTGAAGACGGAGCTGTAGCAGAGCCGCCAATCACAGAAGTCGAAGCCGAACCCGCTGAGGACCAGTTCACCTCCGCCCCGCTTGAAAGCAAGCCCCGGAGCATGGACCCATCTTTCCAAACTTGCACATGCCTTCCTTCTTATGAATGTGCATTTACGTATAGAAGTTGTTTGAAACCATAGATGCATGACTTAGTTCCTTTGATCTGAACTTTAGTCTGTTGGGTCGAGTAGTTGCAATACTTAATAAGACTCGGTAAAAGTCGAGTGATCTCCTGTCATTCGTGAGTTATAGGAGTTGGTTGTTTTTCTTCGATTTACAACTATAAGGACGATGGACGGGGTAGGGTTTTGGTTAACTCTTTTGGTGGTCGGCTGATCGCCCCATCTGTTTATTGAATCTGTTAAGGACCGACAGTGGTGGTGTTCGTGATCAAGTGTTTGAAAGTACTAATCTCATACCTATTATGGGATGGGGAAGCCTAGTACCTGATTGAACCTAGACGTGAGCGGTTCGATCCACTGTCTCTGGAACGAAGTTCCCCTGTGGCCGCACGTGGTGGCAAGTGTGGTCACAGAATGGCAGAGGCCGGGTCTGTGGAACCTTGCACCAAGGGAAGTGGGCTCGACACGGGTTAGGGAATTGATGGGGATGGCCGACACAGGAAGCGACCCTCGGGGGTGCGCGGATGTCATGAGGTTAGGTTCACCATGCATGGTTAAAGAACTCGAATCGATTCGTCTGCCTCTCACAGTTTGAGACTGCTTGATCGCTATGCTACACTGAGTAAAGAAGGAGTCTGATGATGACATGGTCTTGATGATGAGCTTATATACATAAATATGGATCTATGCTTGCTTAGTATAAGTTGCCAATGTAGACTGGTTAATGAACTTAGAATCTGAGCTAAAACATTGAAAGTAAGGACCTAACATAGTTGCTTTTGGCAAACAAAACCCCTCAGCCAAAGAGCCTTGCATGTCTAGAAGAGGTGGAGTAGCCTTTCCCACCGGTCGGTTAAGTCTTGTTGAGCTTAGAAGCTCAGCCTTATTTGTGGCAACTCTTTTCAGGTGAAGTTGAACTTCAGAGCTTGCTGCTGGCACTTGGCCGCCCCAGCTCCCTCCTGGGTGGACGGTCGAGTGGGATCCTTCCTCGGACGGCGGGGAATGGGATCACTGATGTCCTGTCTGGCCTCACCAGGGATATCCGACCCCGACGATTAGCTCCCGCTATGGTTTTGCCTTCTGTTGTCTTCTTTCAAACCTTGTAAAACTCTGATTTCAACCAGTGTGTAATGAATTGTTAATCCAATGGTGGATCTGTTGTATTCTCTGGAACCACTCACCTTCATGTGAGCTATACTAACTCGGTCCTGTTAAGTGGTTAAATCGGATGAAATCCGACGGCTCATCGAGTTAACTTAATTAAGGCATGAGGATCGCGTGTTAAGCGACTTATCCGTGCTTTAGTTGAGTTAATCCGAGGTGTTCCGCCACAATAACATGTGCTATAAGTTATGGGAGCCCGAAAACAGCCACACCGGCCACCAGGTCGAAAATGTGGGGGATGGACCGAAATGTGAAAATGGCATCCGAACCTGTTTTCGGCCAAGAAAACGTGTGCTATAGGTCACGGTATCTCGAAAACGGTCACACCGGCCACCGAGGTCGAAAATGTGGGGGATGGTCCGAAGACGTGAAAATGGCCTCCAGACCCGTTTTCGGCCATAAAAACGTGTGCTATATGACACAGGAGCCCAAAAACAGTCGCATCATCCACCGGGGTTGAAAATGTGGGGGATGAACCCAAGATGTGAAAATGGCCTCCGAATCTGTTTTCAGCCAAGAAAACGTGTGCTATAGGTCACGGGAGTCCGAAAACGGCCACACCGACCACTGGGGTTGAAAGCGTGAGGATGGACCGAAGACGTGAAAATGACCTTGGACACGTTTTCGGCCAAGAAAGCGTGTGCTATAGGTCACGGGAGCCTGAAAACGTCCACATTGGCCATCGGGTCAAAAATGTGGGGGTTGGACCGCATAAGTGAAAATGGCCTCCAGACCCGTTTTTGGCCATAAAAACATGCGCTAAAGGTCACGGGAGCACGAAATCAGCGATACCGGCCACTAAGGTTGAAAACGTGTGCTATAGGTCACGGGAGCCCAAAAACGACCGCACTGGCCACTGGGGTCGAAAACGTGGGGATGGACCGAAGACGTGAAAATGGCCTTGGACACGTTTTCGGCCAAGAAAACGTGTGCTATAGGTCACGGGTGCCCGAAAATGTCGACATCGGCCACCGGGGTCGAAAACGTGGGGGATGGACCGAAGAAGTGAAAATGGCTTCCTAACCCGTTTTCGGCCATAAAAACGTGTGCTAAAGGTCACGGGAGCACGAAAACAGCGATACCGGCCACCAAGGTTGAAAACGTGGGGATGGGCTGAAGATGTGAAAATAGCCTCCGGACGAGTTTTCGACCATGAAAACGTGGGCTATAGGTCACTGAAGTCCAAAAACATCGACACCGTCCACCGGGGTCGAAAGCGTGGGGATGGTCCGAAGATGTGAAAATGGCCTCCGGACGCATTTTCGTCGATGAAAACGTGTCCTATAGGTCACGGGAGCTCGAAAACAGCGATACCAGCCACCAGGGTCGAAAATGTGGGGGATGGACCGAAGACATGAAAATGGCCGTCAGACGAGTTTTCGACCATGAAAACGTGTGCTATGGGTCACGGGAGCCCGAAAACGCTCACAGCGGCCACCGGGGTCGAAAACGTCAGGATGGACTGAAGGCATGAAAATGGCTTTGGACCCATTTTCGGCCATGAAAACGTGTGTTATAGGTCATGGGAGCACGAAAACGTCCACACCGGTCACGGGTTGTAAACGTTGGGGATGGTTCGAAGCCGTGAAAATAGCCTCCAAACACGTTTTCGGCTAAGAAAACATGTGCTATAGGTCATGGGAGCCCAAAAACATCAATAGCGGCCACCAGGGTCGAATACGTGGGTGATGGACCGAAGATGTGAAAATGGCCTTCGGACGAGTTTTCGACCATGAAAACGTGTGCGGTCATGGGAGCCCGAAAACGATCACAGCGACCACCGGGGTCGAAAACATGGGATGGTCCGAAGCCGTGAAAATGGCCTCCGGACCCGTTTTCTGCTAAGAAAACGTGTGCTATAGATCACGGGAGCAAAAAAAAAACGATACCGGTCACCGTGGTCGAAAACGTGTGGATGGATCGAGGACGTGAAAATGGCCCCCTGACGTGTTTTCGACCATAGAATTATGTGCTATAGGTCATGGGAACCCGAAAACAGCCACACCGGCTACCAAGGTCGAAAACGTAGGGGATGGACCGATGACGTGAAAATGGCCTCCAAACCCGTTTTCGTCTAAGAAAACGTGTGCTATAAGTCACGAGAGCCTGAAAATGACCACACCTAGAGTTTAGGTTTTAAAGTTTAGGGTTAACCGTTTAGAGTGGCAACACGTCACGCAACACTCAATCGTGCCTTTGCCACGCCAGGCAACCAAAGAAAGGATGGCATTAGAGGCTGAGATTGGCAGGTGCCAAGAGGTAGCTACATCGCAAATCCTTTAATTTCCCATTTGTTCACCCAGCAATAATTCCCGTGCTGGCATCAGAGGAGGACGGAGTACATGCAAATTTGCAGATACATCTCGGTATGAGCAAGAAGAGGAGAAATCTCACAAAACGAAGAACCAACCAATCCTAATCAAATCAATTCGGGCCCCAGCAGACGAGGTGGTACGCCTTGTGCAGCTTCTCCTCCTCCGACCGCCTAGACCTGCCGGCGGCGGCCAAAGCCGGAGCCGCGGCGCTGCTGCCGCCGCCCGCGGTCTGGGACGACGACGACGACGACGACAGAGACACCGGCACGGCGCGGCCGGTGGCCTTGGCGGCGGCCGCGCGGTTGCAGAGGGATCGGATCGCGTAGTCCCACCGGCACAGCCCCGCCTGGTCCTTGAGCGCCTCCACCGCGCTCATGCTCGCCGCCACCACGAACGACGACGCCTTCTTGCTCAACGACGGCGCGCTCATCCTCGCTCCTGTCCGAGCTAAAGGCCTTAAGTTTCTTGATCGAGTGGACTAGCTATAGAGTAGCTTGCGGGTTGCTTGCTTCTGGATCTTGGTCTGGTTGTGTTGACGCTTTGCGCTGCGGCGATGAGCCGATGACGAGGTGGGAGGGGAGGTGGGTTATATATACGGAAGCCGGCGGGTAGCTGTTGCAGTTGGCGGCAGCGAGGAAGGAGGAGGACGCGGCGGGAGGGGAAAACAGGGGGCTCTCCGGCTCTGGTCGCTGGTTTCGGCAGAGTGGCCGGCTAAACTCCACCCGGGTTCCCAAAAACCAGGTGTTGGGGCGCGACGGCGCTGAAAAAGAGTGAGATGAGGTGCATGTGGTCTGCATACGCACGGAACGTTCGCATACATTGATTTCTTTTATGAACTGGTTTAAATATTTTTTAGCCGAGTTTCACCAGGTTTTTTTTTCGAGCAATGGATTTCACCTTCTTTTTTGCAGAGTTTTACATGAAAATAAAATTCTTCCCTTTGCTCTCACTGAAAAAGAGTGAGGTGCATCAGTGCATGTGATCTACATGCGCCCGGAACGTTCTCTTACATGATTGTGCGTTACTGAACTGATTTAAAATATTTTATTAATCGAGTTTCACCAGATTTTTCTTACGACCAATGGGTTTCACCTGATTTGTTTGCAAAACATTATACAAAGGCTCTACTCTAAGTAGTGTCATCCTTCTAATTAATATCATACAATGATGAAATAAAATCGTAGAGAACATCGCTTTCCCTACGAAGCTATGATTGCTGGGGTTTGACCGGGACTTTAGCTACTATTTTCGGTTCAAGATATGCTAGTGCTATTCAATAGATTCTATTTTGTTCAAAACATGTCTTCAGTACTTGCACACACCTTTTTGACCCTTGTGTTTGGATCCTAGAGCTAAAGTTTAGTCCATGTCACATCGAATATTCGGATGCTAATTAGGAGGACTAAATATGAGTTAATTATAAAACTAATTACACAGATGGAGGCTAAACGGCGAGACGAATCTATTAAGCCTAATTAGTCCATCATTAGCAAGTGGTTACCATCTGTGTAATGGGTTTTGTAAATAGTCTATGTTTAATACTCCTAATTAGTATCTAAACATTCGATATGACAGGGACTAAAGTTTATCTCGGGGATCAAACACCCCCTTATAGCCTTTCCAACTATCTAGCTCTAAACTAGTAGAAGCTAATTTTTTATTTACTGAACAGTGCAAAAACAAGAGACTAGCTAGGAGTGAAGAGATAACCTTGTTCATTTTCTAATCACATTCCTCTCGCTGCACAACATCCAAGACTAGCTGCTGCACCGCTCTCTCCTTTAAATTTATCAGCTTGAAGTAGCTCATACCAGTAAAGATGCTCTTAGCTATACCCCTCCTAGTATTCATCATCAACTGTTTAAAAAATATCTCGCAGTTACGGATATTGCTGATGAGAGAGCTGACATGAAGTTAAAGTTCTGTTTGGATACGGAGTGCTAAACTTTAGCACCCTACTTTTAGCATTCTTTTAGCATTTGGGTATCCAAACAGGTGTGCTAAAAGTAGGGTGCTAAAGTTTAGCACATCCTTTTTCATTAGTACACTCAAGGGGGTGCTAAAGAGTGCTAATAGTGCTAAAAGTGGTCCCCCTCTCCACTTTTTCCCCACCATCGCCCCATCTCTCTCCTCTGCTGTAATTTAAGAAGAGTATATGATGGGCAATATTATCATTTCTCATAAAAAATGCTAAATTTTAATAGAGTGCTAAACTTTAGCACGTTGCTATCAAATAGGCCCTAAGTTGTCCACCGCAATAGGCTCAACGATAACCCGAAGGTAGTCTTTGAGTTATTTTCCTCTGCTTGTTTATTCTGGGCTGGACTACTTCGGCGAGCAGCGCAGTTGCGTTTGGAGTTTTGGACTTTGCAAGTTGCAAATCAGAGTTTCACGAACCTGTTTTGCTGAACATAGATGCTGCTCAAGTCTCACACACAGTAACTATATCGCGGTCCACACAGAGTCCAGCGGTTCAGAAGAAAAAATGGGCGCGTGCAAAACACGACGGAATCAAACACTAAAACAGCTTACGAGATTCGAACCACTCCGAATCTCGTGACCGCGCCCGGCTGCTTAACACTGATCGCGCGTGGTTTCAGTGATGGGCTAGCGCGGGCGGCACGACGCGCCGACAAAGGCGACCCCACTGGAACGAACGTGTCGTGCCACCGACCGGTCACCTCGTGCCGTGCGCCGGCATCTGGTTGGCTGCCCTGCCGAGTTTCGGTGCCACCCACTGGTTTCGGTGGGTCTCCGTCCGGGCGTTTTCGCTGGGTCCGGCCGGTCGCCCCGCACCACGCGTACGGGCGGAGCCAAAACCGTGGACGCTCATCCCCAGCCAGCCAACCGTTTCCTACCCCCCGCGCAGCGCACGCCATCGGACCTGGCAGCGGGTCGGGCACCGCGCCGTTCCGCCCGGACCCCGCGCGCGGGCGCCTGGCGAGACGCGCTTCACTTGTTTCCGGAGCCGGGTCTCGCCTCTCGCGCCCGGTCTTACCCGTGATCGTTTGGCTGACAAATTCAGGCAGAGGGCCTCTATAAGAAAGATTATTATCGTGTCAGGTCTCAGGTGGCTAAACCTACGCGACCAAGCTACTAGTAGCGTAGGCTGCGTAGCGTACCGCGAGAGGAGAGGTTGCTGGTGCCCGCGGGAGTCAGGCGGTGGCGCGCGGGCGGCGGCGAGCCGGCGAGGCATCATGTGCGACGGGCGGGAGTACTGCAGGCGGGAGCGCGCCTTCCGCGCCTCCCTGCACGACGCGAAGCCGGCGGGCACGGCTGCCGCGTGCCGGCACGACGCGAAGGCGGAGGCCGCGCGCGGCGAGGGCGCCGGGACGGCGGCGGCGGCGGCGCGGGCCAAGGTGCGCGCGCGGGAGGCCGAAGCCGAGCGGGAGTGGAGGCAGCGGCCGCGGGAGCGGGGGGCGGAGGCGGAGATCGAGAGGACGGAGAAGCTCATGCACCTGCTCCTCTGGGGACCCAACTGACCTTTTTCCCTCCTGACGACGAAACCGGGTCTCCAAGTCCAAGGTCTCGATGGACGGCCTGATGCAACAGTTCGTGTGCATGCTTGTGGATTTTCAGAAATTTGTGATTAAAAACAATTTTGGATCGTTGTTTGGTTGTTTCAACGTGATGACGCTGTTCATTCCTTGATTTCGTTACATGGAAAAGTGGAATTGTAGTATATAAATCATGATTAGACACAGGCAGCTTCCGAATAGTCCCGTGGGCTTTGCTTGTTGATTGGTTGTTCATCTCTTGTTGGGCTGTTTTTGCTGTAATCTACGCCGGCTTGTTTTGTACGGGCTTGTTGGTACGGTGGACAGTGCCACAGACCCACAGTGGACGCAAGCCTGTATCCCATGTTGTTTAAATTAAGCTACCTTTGTCTTGCTTTGTAGAACATGCCATTCTTAAGGAAAATGGTTATTTTGGTTTTGTTCTGTTTTGAGTGTATAAATTTGTGCATGTATTATTGTTGTCGCGCTCTAAGAGCAGACTGAATCTGAATCCAGTACAACAGCTGGACAAGAGAAGACCCATGAATTAAATTACTGCACAGATACCTCATTTGAAACGCATGAATTTCTGGAGACTCCTGCATGAACGGAACGTGTGCGCTGCAGAAATTCATTCACTACGTTTGGACAAGAAAGGAAAAGCCTAGCAAGCTAACTTCAATCTCTATTCAGCGCAGCAGTTGGCTGGGGACCATCTTTTTTTACCCCCGCGTCGTCTCTCTCGGGGGCGACGCGTCCTCCCTCCGCTTAGCCGATCTGTGCTCTCCCTGCGGGATTCGCTCGGATTCGGTGGCGGCCGGTGCGGGTCGGGCGCGGCTGGGCGGCAGCTGCTGCTCCCCTGCCTGCGCAACGGTGGGCGCTGGTGCTGCAGTTTCGTGTAGCGGCGGCCCAGATCCAGCCGGAGGCAGCATGATACGGCGGCGCGTGCGTCGGGCGCGCGGCTTGGCCCGGCGATGGCGGCTGGCGAGCGACGTTGCCCGATAAGGGCCGCGACCGCGCCTGGCGTGCGGCGTGGCTCGGCTGCGGCGGCGTCCGCGACCGGCGCGAGGCGTGGCTCGGTTGCGGCGACTGTTCCCGGCTGCGACGGCGTCCGCGGCCGACGCGCGACGGCTGTTCTTCTGGCAGCAGCGGCGGCGCCCGGCTACGGCGGCGCGTGCGGCCGGTGCACGTTGAGCGGCGGCGGCAACCGCGGCCGGCGCGCGGTCCCAGCTACTCCATGGCGCGGTGCAGCCAGGAACTCCAGCGGCGCCGCGGCCTGCCCCTGCGGCGGGCGGGCTCCAAGGTGCCGGCGTCTGTTCGATCTGCGTAGGGATGGCAACGGGGCGGGTTGGGGTCGGGGAAGCTTCCGCGGACCCCCCGCGGCAAAACCCACCTGAACCTAAAACCCCATTTGGATGAAAATGCTGCTCCGACCTCGAAACCCGCGGGTGCTCGAAATCCGATGGGTTCCCCGACATCCGAACCGTCAGCCCGTGGGGGGCTGTGCCGCCGCTATCGCATTACGGGGCCGCGTCGCCTGCTGAGCTCCCCGTCGTTGGCGTTGCCTGTCGGGATCCTAGGCGCTGCCGCCCGTGAGGTCCGCGCCGCCGTCGCTACGTTGTGGGGGTCCTCGCTACCGTTGTCGCGAGCGAGGGGGCCGAGGGGCGTGGGTGGCACTCATAGGCGAGGGGTGCAGGGGTGGGGCCTAGCCCTGAGCAAATTTAACTGAGAACCGAGAATCGAACTGAACTTATCGAGAACCGGACCGAACTTACCGAGAACTGAAATTTCGGTTCCAGTTCCTAGGAACCGAACTTTAATCGATTAATTCGGTTCCGTACCTCGGTTAACTGAAATAACCGAGGTACCGAGGAGGTCCATCAGCCCAGCTTGAGAGCACCATGTAACCCTAGCTAGTCGCTCACTTAGAAACTTCCCACCCGTGCCTCCTGGCCTTCCCAGTTCCTACCCGCGCCACCTCCCTAGTCCCACCCCCGCACCCTACCTGCACCGGCGCCGTCACCTCCCCAGCATCGGCGCTGCCGTCTCCCCACCTGCACCGGCGCTGCTTCCTCCCCAACCACACCTGCGCTGCCTCCCCACACGCACTGCCGCCGCCACCTCCCCACCTACACTGGCGCCACCTCCATGGCTTCCTTGGCCTCCCCGTCAAGTTCGAGCTCGAGATCCCCGGCTAGGTCCCCAGCTCGGTGCTGCTGAATTTTTCTACTCAATAGTTGGTCGGTTAGTTCGGTTGGAATCGGTACCGAACTGAACTAATCGAAACCGAACTTTGTCGGTACCCATTTTTTGGAAGAACCGATCGGTACCGAGTTTCCTGAAAACCGAACTTCGTCAAAAACCAAAGAACCGATCAGTTCAGTTCGGTAGTACTGAACGCCCAGGCCTACTAGGGGCAGCGCGGGCGAGGGCGAGGGTGCGTGGTAGGGGGCGGCACGGCGGTCGCTGCCACCGCTGGGGAGTGGGGATGGGGTGGAGGCCGGCAGGGGTCACGGGGAGAACGGGTGAGAGAGGAGAAGGGGGTGGAGGGCTGCTGGGCTGGAAGCGTGGAGCAAACCGGTATGAGGGAGGTGTGGGCCGGTGCGGGTGAGTGATAGGCAGGCCGGTGTGCCAGCAGCTGTGCTTCGTGGGCCAAATTCGGGCTCCATGGGCCTCCACGGGGGAAATCTTTAACCTAGCCCCTCACTCGCCATGTGTCGGGTCCCCAAACCCGAGACCCGCGGGGGAATTCCGGACCCGCCCCCGTCCTCGTCGGGTTTGAAACCCGCGAGTCTCGGGTCCAGACCCGCCCGATTGCCATCCCTAGATCTGCGGCGGTGTGTCGGCAGCGCCGCGGTGGCGTGGCCGACAACAGTTTGCTCAGGCATATGCTAGCATTCCCGTGGTAGTGTCGTTGGCTGCAGCCATACGGAGGCTCACCAGTAGCGCCATGGTGGTGGGGCTGGAGGTGCCAACCATTTTTCTCTACACCACGGTGACAATGCGGGTGAAAACCCATCCTTCTTTAGGACAGCGTCGATGGCGCCATTGGTGTCATGTCCTTCCTGAAGGTGACGTTGGGCATATCTGACATGGACCTTGGCTCCTATAACGACAAGGATGCCGGCCTTCCCTGTCGGATGTGGCGGGTGAAAACCCCACCCAGTTTGAGCTGGCATTGAAAACGTCCTCAGCGTCATGACCTTTCTGAAGGCAATGTCAGGCAATTCTGACAAAGAGGCTTGCTTCGGCGATGGCTGTCTGAGAGGGTGATTTTGTTTCTTTTCCTTTTTTTCTCTTTTCTTTTTCTTAAAAAAAAGAGGATCCAGTCTTTGGCATGGTTGTGTGGTGGCTCGTGTCGACATCCTAATCCAGCCGGTTAGAGTTCGGGGAAGCTCGGGTCGATATTCCAATCTGATCGGGCGGAGTTTCATTGAGGCTCGTGTCGATATCCCAATCCGACCGGACGGAGTTGCGAGAGACCCGGTTGATGTCCCAATCCAACCGGCTGATGTTGTGGGGTTGAGTTGAGTTTGAGTAGTGCGTTGGCGTGGTGCAGCGCGGGTTGATGTCCCAATCCAACCAACTAATGTTGTTTCCCTGCTGTAGTTTGAGCTTATTCTACTTTTTAATATAATCGGTAACTCTCGTGCTTGACGTGTGCTTGCATCATTCTCGCTGATGCTACACTTGTACAGTTGTACTGTACCTTTCGTCATGTGCATAACTACATATAATGCATCATGCGGTTGTACTGGCATGAAGCCTGGAAACTGTACCCTAATGGTGTTTTAGTTGTACTATAATTGTGCGTGCGCTGCTAGTACTTATAACTACATGTATAGACAAAGGATTCTCTGTCTGCTTGTTTGGCACTATGCTCCGCGAGTCTGCGCTTGACTCTGTCTCTGTGGGATCATCTGTCCATATACATATACTCCTACTGTTAAATTCAGCTCGGTTCTGATCATTCCTGAGAGCGCGCGCGCGCGCTGCGCGCAGGTCAGATGCCAAGGTGGGCGCTGGTGGCCGTGAGCGTCGACGGTTGGCCGGACGTGTGCAACGGGCGGGACCGCGGGAGCGCAGTGCACGCGGCCGCCTCGCAGCAACGGTACCCGGCAACGACGGGGAGGCGGGGATGGAGTCGGAGCGCGCCAAGGTTGCGCTGTGTCCGGGCGACCGGGCCCCAGCATGTTCGACACAACGTCCTGCAAACCTGAAGAATGTATTTGTCGTCCCCTGTAAAGCTGTCTTTTGAAGAGCTTTCTCACGAAAACTTCGCCAGTTTGTTGAAACTTTGAAGAGTGGTTGTGCTTAAAAGGGAAAAAAAAGAAAACAAGAGGCGGCGCGTGTCTTGCTGGTGATAGGTGAAAGCTGACGGTAGAATAGAAGCAATCACCTAGCGGTAAAAGAAAAAGAAAACTGGTTCATAGCTTAGCGTTGTGCAGACGGGGGTATTGGAATTTGATTTCGGTACCGTCCTAGGGTCCTACGAGCTCCCAAGTCCGAGCAAACGGCGGGAAAGCAAGCATCAGTGCACTCCACGGCGCTAATTCGAATGGGCGCGCAGTTTTTTATGCCTCGGCCAAGGAAACGCAGAAACGTGATCAGGAAGAAACAAATTCTCTAGTTTCCCCCGAGAAATGGACAAAAACACAAGGCTCCGCATTCAGGTACTACCCCAGAATGATGCACCGCATTCAGCAATCAAGTCGGACCGGCGGTGCCAAAAACGTGAAGAGATTTCGAGATGAAATCGTTTTCAATCTCTCCTCAATATATCCTCGAACGGAAATGTTATCGATCACAGTAATAACGTGTAAAGCGATGCAACGATCTTTTTTTTTTTGAAAAAAATTATGCAACGAATTTTTCGGGTGGAGTTTGTTTGTTGGGTGGGTGCGCACTTGATGCCGTGCTGCAACGACTCCCTCGTCCGAGAGGCTCCCACGGTCCCACCCACTACTAACGTGCCGCTTGCAGCCTGGCCCCACTGCGTCTGCATGTGTAATTTCCCCCCCTTTTTTCAAAAAAAAATCCACTTGCAATAATACAAAGCGCGGCGCTCCCCTTCCGCTCCCGAGTCCCAACGGTCGAGTGGCGTGGCACCCCCCCGCCTCTTAAACCCGCCTCTTCCTCTTTCCCCGCCCCGAATCGCGTCCCCCCAGTTCACACCGCAAATTTCGAAAAATCCCCCACCTGATCCGACCTAATCCCGCCTCAGATCGCGCGAGGGGAGCAGGAATCCGCGCTCCTCATCCCCGCCCACCCATCGATCGATTCAGGTACCACTCCATCGCTGCCCCCGATTTCGAATTTGTTCGTCGCTCCGATCCATCGCGAAGGGGGCTCTCAACTGACCTTCCGTGTATGCAGCAGCCGAGCGCGAAGGGTTCTCCCGCGGCGGCGATGGAGGAGGATCCGTTGATCCCGCTGGTGCACGTCTGGAACAACGCCGCGTTCGACCACGCCTCCGCCTCCTCCGCGTGGCACGCCGCCCACACCGCGGCCGCGGATTCGGGCGTCGCCGAGGGGGACAAGGAGAACCACCGCCCGGAGCCCGAGGCCGCCGCCGACGTCCAAGCGGAGATCGGCCACATCGAGGCGGAGATCCTGCGCCTCTCCTCGCGGCTCCACCACCTCCGCACCTCCTCCAACCAGACGCCGGAGCCCAAGCGCGGCGCGGGGGAGGCCGCGCCCGCGGCGAAGGCGGTGGTGGTGCGGCCGCGGACGAGGGGGCTCAGCCTCGGGCCTCTCGACGTCATCGCCGCCGCCAAACCCAACCCGTCGCTCCACGAGAAGCAGCAGCAGCCGCCGCCGCGCGCCGCGCAGCCGAAGCCGATCAAGCAGGCTCCGGCGCCGCGAGGCAGGGGGTTCAGCCTCGGGCCCCTCGACATCGTCGCCTCGAACCCTAGGGTGCCCGCCGCCGCGCCGCAGAGGAAGGTTCAGGGCGAGGGCGGTCCCGCGCGCCCGATCCTGAAGCCGATCAAGGAGCCCCCGGTGCAGCGGCGCAGGGGAGTCAGCCTCGGGCCCTTGGAGATCCACCACGGCGCCGGCAGCAAGCTGGGGGCGGCAGCGGCAGCGGCGCGGGTCAAGCCGTTCTCCAGTAAGCTCTCTTCCGTCCGAGAAGATGGCCAGCGTTCCAAGCAGAACGCCGTCCCCGCCAGACCTTGGCCATCCAGCAATGCCAGGCAAGGGACTGCAGCAAGCAGAGCCAAGGCGAGGAGCGGGAGCATGAGCCCCAGGTCCAGGAGGCAGTCGGCTTCCAAGGCTACTGAGACAGCGGGAGGCAACACCAAGGCTACAGAGACAAGGGGACGCAATGCTGCAATTGCAGTTAACAAGGGGGATGATGAGCTCAAGCCCAAAGGCGTGGTCAATCACACAGGCAATGCAGCCGTTGCGAAGAGGCCAGCGGGGAGCTCCAAGGTCAGGATCGTCCCAAGTCGCTACAGCCTCACGCCTGGCTCATCCCTGGCAGCTGGAACACAAGAGAAGCGGTGTAAGCAGTCTCTCCCAGGTTTGGCAGGTGGTTCAAGCCAGAGGGTGGAGATCAGAGCAAAGCTTACAGAGCCATCGACTGATGAGCTGTCTCCTGAAACCATCGCCAAGGTTGCAGAGCTGCTCCCAAGGATCAGGACCATGCCGCCTTCTGATGAGAGCCCACGCGACTCGGGATGTGCCAAGCGTGTTGCGGATTTGGTCGGGAAGCGATCCTTCTTCACCGCTGCCATGGATGATGGCAATGCCGTCACACCCTACCAGGCACGGGTGCTCGAAGTTGAATCACCCGAGGCAGGAGAAGCAGCAGCATGATAAGTTCAGTTCCGACCAACAGCTCGGTTCCCCTTCTTCGTGAGTGTTTTAAGTGCCTGCTTGACTTGAGCTTGCATCTGGGTGAGGCCTTTTTTGCAGTGTGCTACTACATAGTCTACTGTAACATTCATATCATATCTCATGTCCTATTTCTTTTGTCGAGACTTTGCTAGTAAATGTATGTGACCTTGCAAAAAGAGAGTGAAAAGGTCCCTGCTCCAGTGGGTACTTCGAGTTGTAAGTGTGTTCTCGGTTTGATGAAGTACAGGATCATGGTTTGGGTTGATAATATGCCTTCTCCTTTTGTCCTGTTTTGCTTCCTTCGATTTGAAATGCAATTGGATATTCTTCTCTGAAGATTGAAGAGTTCCTGTCCTTCATAGGTGCAAATAACTGGTCAGTATCAGTATATCAACATGGACTTATCCAGTTCATGCATAATTCACTGATGAGAAATACGAAAGAAAACGGGTGCGTTCCATTAACAATTTTTTTTCAGCAGTAAAAGATAAGGACTAAGCAAACCATGAACCCAAATTCACCATTGCTTTCAGCTTTGGAGGCATGCAAATAATTATAGAGGTCAGATTGGCCCTGATATTTTGCTGCCTATATTTGGACCACATACAGAGGTCTGGATCAGTCATTGCTGGATATTCACGAGCTCATCTTGAATCATCACGGGAATGCCAATATCCAAAGAATATTAGGAAGAAAACAAGTTACAGGTTAACAAGACAACAATTTTTTTGCTGAATACTTGCTTATAATTGTTCATTGTTCGGTGTGAAAGCGATACCAGTATTTTAGTGCTACTTTTGTTTAGCCCGCATTTGTCTGCTTTGACATGTTAGTTGTCTACTACTAAATTTCACTGTTTCCCCAAGTAACAATGTTGCAGGAACCGTTAGTTTGGCTGCTTGCTAACTCCCACTTGCTCCTGTCTTAACAAATTGGCTGGATGCCTAAGTTGTGTTTGGATTATCTGCTGGTGTAGATGTAGTGCAGAAGATTGACTGGTTGACGGTTTAGAGACCCTGTAGAGTAGGAGTAGATCACTAAAAGGTGATCACAAGACAAGACTCATGAGATAGCTTAGCTTTCCCTGTTCCTCGGGGGGGGGGGGGGGGGGGGGGACCTTCAATTTAACTGAAGATGCAATATACATCACATAGGAATCATACTGAAGGATGTGTTGAGATTACAAGCAAAGCAGAAAACTATGGACATGAACAAACTATAGCTAAATTTTAGTGATAATAAGGGTCAAAAATAACTTAAACACTCCATATTTTGCTGAAAATAGTTTGCAGTCTGTTAGTAGATAGTTTCCTGACGATCTTCTTGGCGTCAAAGTCGCCGGAGTCTGCTAGTTCTTTCAGGCTGCAGAAGTGCTCTGATGTCACAATTTTCTTCCTTCCACTGTTGGTCTCAGTCAAGGACATAATAGCAGAGAGGATCAAGTCCTTTGCTATCAACTTACCCTCAGCTGGATCAAGCAGCTGCAGCAGCCTGTCCAAATTATCACTGTCTTGAACGAAGATGGTGCGATTGGGGTGAAGTAGCAGTAAGCTGGAAAGCACTTGAGCTGCCATTTCACGAACCCGACATGATTTCGCTCCAAGCAAGCTTGAGAGGGCACTCAAATACCCTGCTCTTCCCATCATCCTGTTGTACTCCTCGGAAACCTCAGAGAGATGCCTCAGGATTTTGAGAGTGCATTCTAGAACAGCATAGTCGCCATTGTTGAGGTAGAAGAGCAGCCAACCAAGGACATCCGAGCTGATGAGGTCATCTATGGAGTTTGCAGAAGAGAAGCAGAAGAACCAAATGGCTGCAAGAGCAACCTCCCTTGCCTTGTATGAGTATGGAAGATCCGGGTATATCAACTGAAGGAGTGACTGGATCACCCCCATACTGACGGCTTCCTCTCTGACATCGGCGTCATCCAGAGCCATGGCATGGAGCAATTCGACGGCGCCGAGCTTGCGAACCTCTTCCTTCTTCTGGGAGAGCTTCACCAGCTCCGTGACCACCCCCTGCTCGACCATGAACATCTTCACTTCCTCCACCCGGCTCAGGTTCCTCAGCACTGCAAAAGATGAGCTGATCAGCTTGCTGCTGCTGCCGGCGTCGGCGCAGGCGTGCAGCAGCGTGGTGAGGCCACCGTGCGCGCAGACGGCCCACACGTTGTCGGAGTTCTCCGTCAGCTCCCTCAGAGCCTGGGCTGCTCTCTCCTTGCCGAGCTCACTGGCTGCGTCTGTGTTCTCCAGCAGCTGGACAAGTGGGGCAATCACCCCTGCCTTAACCAGCATTCCTCTGTAACACTCGGAGCTTGCAACAATGGCGACAGCACCTGCAGCCTCTTCTTGGATGCACGCGTCCGTCGACTCGAGAAACCCGGTCAGAAAGGTGATGCCGTCGTCGATGTCGAGAGCAACAGCCTTTGCACACAATTCGTCTTCTGCCAAGAGCTCTCTAATGGTGGCCAATGCCTGGCTCCTCTGGACGGTGCCACCAATCCTGATCCTGGAGAAGAGATCCTTGAGGTAGAACGTCTTCTCACCTACGCTGGCCTCGACGCCGGGCCTTACGGCGACAATGGCCTTCGACGGCGATGGCACCCCGGAGGAAGCCATCTCCTTGAGCTGCTTCATGTGTGCATCAAGCTTGCAGCTCAGATTGTCCAGGTCACTCCTCAGACGAAGCCTTCCACCCTTGTATGACCCATCACTGCATTGAGAAGCAACAGCCTGGATGTTCCTCACGGTTGCTGAAGCCGACCGCAGAAGCTCAACCAAGACAGGATGCTCCTCGTCATCGTCCTTGCCGTCGACGCCGACACTGCAGCAGAGTGAATTCAGGCTGCAGCAGAGCTGTTGAAGCTTGTCCTTGATGGATTGCCACTTCGCTGGGAACTGTGAGACAGAGCAGGCCAGTGAAGAGGATGCCATGGACATGAGGAGCTCCAGTGCCTCGCCATGGCTGCTGCCTTCTGGTGCTTCCTCAGCTTCTCCCATCTCTGCGCTCTATCTTGGTCAGCTGATCACCACCACAAGAACACTGTCTACCTATGTGGCATTCATCTTGGGGAAGCCTCTTGGGAATTGGGAGCTTGGGATGCTATCTATGTATGCTGTATTGCTTGTGGATGGTGTAAGGAACTGGGACAGATGTTAGTTTTGTACTGGCATCTACTGGTAGCCAGTGCACGCCACTATGGGGGCAGATGGGTAGGCTGGTTGGTAGCGCACGGCGCCAATCTCTGATCTGGCTTCTAGTTACCCCTGCCATGCTGCCTCCTGTTGGTTTCTTTCTTCCATTGGAATCTTGCTGCTCTCTCTGTCAATCTGTTACTATCTTCAGCTTCAACTCGGGCTTGGTCACTTGTTTCTCTGTCCTGCTCCAGCCTCACCGGTGATTTTGTACTTACCAGAAGCTAAAAAAGTTTTGTTTACTTGCCTAGAACTAATGAATTGTTAGCATATGGCTGCACATTGCTGCAATGAGAACAAAGGAATGGAATGGGATGAATGATGGCTTGGATCAGTGGGTTGGGTGAGTGTGCAGAAAGAGCTAAAGAATGCTTAATACACTTTGGCTCATCATCTCCATGGGATATAATGGAGTCATGAACTAAAGTTGAGTTGGTGATTATGCAGTGCCCCTGCTCATCATGAATTATGAGGCCAGCATCAAGTAGCTTTCCGGGAGTAAAATAACGGCAGAAAAGCTTTACGCTTCTCTTTTCTGTTGGTACCCATTTGGCAGGCAGCTGTGTCCCGGCCGGTGGATTCATGGAAGCTGTGCTGTTGGGCACCTAACCCGCTCCGTAGCAACGTATGATACTTGAAGGTAAAGTCACAGTACAGCAACTGCAACAGACTCTATTCTCGTTATGATCCCATCTAATGCCAAAAAAAAAAAAGAGAATCCCATAGGCCACTGAATAACATAATAATTATATTGCTATGAGATATTCGTCAATGTAATATGACACTAGTAGCATAGGGTGAACATATGGAGTTATTCAGTGGCAAATATGATTTTTTTTATATATAACAATATGATTTTATTTTGTGACATGTGCGAAGAATGCCTAAATTCCAAATTACAATGTGACGATAAAAAGTTTTATTTAGGATTTTTCTTATTGGCTTGTGAGCGCATGATCTGGGCCAGGACATGCGGCAAAGCAAAGGCACTGGGTGTATCTAGGCTAATCAAGTTTCGCAAGTGCGTGGAAATCTAGTAAGGTACACTGATGAGGACTCTTGGGCTTCAAGCTTGGAGATGACTTGAGAGATTTTATTTGTGGAGAAGGATTAGAGGATGAGCCCTACATGTTCTCCCTTTTAATGATTCCCCCCCAGTGATGAAAAAAAGGCAGCAGACATGCATTGATGTGGTTGATGTAGATGCACGTTTGTGTACCACAACTCTTGTCTCACAAACTTAAATGTAGTAGAAGACGACGTTGTTAGAGGACGGTACCTTGTGAGTACTTACCAAGATGCCAAAGTTACGTCACAGGATGAAGCGACGATGGATCTGGTCTGCAAATGCCTCTGGTATCTTCTGCCTCAGCGGTGTACACTTACCATGGTACAGTACCGTTGCTTGTCTAATGTCTAGTACTCTCCGAATTCAGTTAAAGAAAAAAGAAGGTATTCATGTCATGTTTTCGGTGCAAAAATTTCATGAGGAACAATTCATTCAATTCCGAAACCGAGAAAAAAAAATCCCGTATTCAAATGGCACCTTGAATCCTTGCTGCAAAAAATAGCACAATTAGGATCCCATGGATCTTGTTTATAGAAAAGAGATCTAAAATGCTTGAACTGTTTTCCTGTAAAATAAAAAAGGTCCCAGTCGAATTTACCAACCCAGCAGAAACATCTACGGTCACTCAGGAACTACATTTTCTTTAAGGAAAAAAAGGAAGGAACTACACTGCTCGTCAATAGGGAGAAGAAACCTCTGCAACTGCTTGTCTGCTTGTTCATGCTCTGCAAGCTGCTCTCAGCTCACGTAAATCCGACAAGCTGTTATTACTAACGGTCGAACAAAGAGGGCGTACAGCACGTGATTGCCAAGGGCCAGCGAGCAGCAGAAGAGGCCGGCGTGAGCAGCGAAATGGGCCACCTCGCCATTCCTCCACCACCACTGGGGCGAGAGGACCACGCATACCGCATCACCGATCACCATGCGTAGAGACTGGAGAACATGGATGGCCACAGCCAGACCATGTGGTGTAGGTATACTGCATCCCATGGACACCCTAGAGACAGACACGCCGTTATTGCTATCAGTAAGTAACAGCCTGTTACTGGTGGTAAAAAGCTAAGTTTTTTACTGTAAGTATCAGACATGAACATGAGAGACCTGATCTGGGGGATGGTCAGTTTGCTGAGCTCTGACCCTAGTCCAGAACATGACACTTGCAGCAGCAATTTACAATTCATAACAACGAACTTGCACGACATGTGCGCAAACTATGGCTCACGACAGTTTCACATGAAACGGCTCAATTTCCTGCCTCAATAATCAGATTCCATGTTCCAAACGGGGCTACAGTGACGGCTAAAAAGTGACCTCATTGTTCCAAATCTGCTTCACATGCTAGGAGAGCCATATGGCAGGAGCAAAGGAACACCGTGCAGCACACAGAGGAGAACGGCAGTTTCGTTGGAAGGACCTAGGGAGGGACAAGAAACAGCTTTGCTTGCTCAAGCTCCAGCAAATCAATCATTATTCAGCAGAATTCCCTGTACAGAGGAAGGCTGGTGCGCTCGGTTCGGCGGCGCTAAATTCGGCTTGAATCCCTCCCGAATATGAACCTGCGAGTCCAGTCGGAGACCACCAGTACCCTTGTGCGCCAGCTCACTTGCTTGCTGGATACATGGGAAGGGAACAATGATAGCGAGTTAGGACATGAGTTGCCACAAAAATGAATTGTGAGGACAAAGTCATGGTTCATGATGAAAAAGGATAAGGCGGTGACTGAACTAGAGAACAGAAACAAGCAAGCACAATGAAGGGTCGTGCTTTGTTCAGTCAGATGGATTGTGGATGATGAGTAGCGAGTTTCTACCTGGCATACACAGAGTACCAGAGCCACTGAGTGCTGTGGCCCATGGAAACCCAATCGCCGGGGAGCTCTGCAGCAGCTTGTTCTCCACCCAGGGGTGCGAATTGCCCCAAATGCTTGTACCTTGAAAGCGACGGCATCAAAAGATAAGCAAGCATAGAATTCAGAAATAAGATGAGAGTTAACAATATCAGTATAAGCTTTACATGTCAACACCTATTTTTGTATAAACAAGTTCTAAACTCACCAGATTTCATAATAAAAATTATCTGTGTTAATTAAACACAGTATGAATTATTAACCTATGTACCATTAAGCTTGTCAGAAACAATGCCTTTCAGGCCTAACATTGCATGCAACTATGTGGTTACGACTTTACAGTGTGAACAGAAAGCTAAATACCGGAATGGGCGGAAAAAGTGCCGGCCTGACCCCCCTGTCATGCGTAGTGGGCCTTCTGGTTGCTCTTTGCATTTTTCCATTTTGTTAAAACATTCAGCAAGATAGTTTCCTTGTTGCGAGGCAACCTGGAGAATATTTAAGATTTGATTGTTCACAAATCATGTAATTATCTGAGCTATATTACTATATACCATTAACATATCACTTGCATAAGTGCAATAGAGGGAACCTGAGCTGTTGCTGGAGCACTTTTCACTTGAGAATCAACATGGCTCAGAGCTTTTTTGAACTCCTCTATATCAACCACCATCGATTCTTTGTGAGAATCACCTATTGCATCTTTTATCAAATCCGCAATATCAAGCATGTGCATACTTTTCATATAGAGCTCTACTTGTGGATACCTTATACAAATATCTTCCAAAACATCATTGATTTCTTTCAGTGTTAAAGTGCCAGAATTGTCCTTATCTGCCATTTTGAATACCATCGAAATATCATCCTGAAAGCATAGAAACAGATAACTCAGATGGACTAGATGCTGAAAATAGATATGAGCTACAGAACGGTAGATCTCAAACAACAAACATATTTAGTTATCAAGCAATAAACCAATTGATGTGTACATTCACGATTTACAAGATACAAGCCATCAAAGTGGAAAGTGAGAACAATATGCTTTATCTGTAAATACAGGGATTAAAGGCTTTTCACGTACCATTATTTTTCTTTGACCCACTGTTGCGCAGTCACCAATTGCATAGACACCTTCACACTCACGAACTCTTAACCATTCATTAGTTGCCAGGGCACGCCGATTAGTCTGTTCAAGGAGAGTATTTGGAGATGTATTAACAAAAACTTCGGAGCTAAACCATTTCAGAGTAAGACATAAATGGGTAAGATGGTAATCAAGACTTGAAATGAGATCTAACAACCTGCCCAATTTGCTGCATGAAATCCATGATCACAGGACGAGTGCCAATACCAGCAGACCAAACAGCCATCCCATATGGCACTGACACCTCCTCACCAACTGATTTGCTCTTCATTGTAATCAAATCATCAGAGACCTTTACCACTCTGAATCCCGTAGCCACTTCGATGCCATCCCTCTGGAATTTTAACTCAGCAAATGCAGCTATTCTTTTATCAAACCTATATAACAGAAAGAGATTCAGCTCATGGTAAACATGAAGGGGACAAAAAAGAAAAAAGAAAACCTTCTGAGGTTACATCAGGCATGGATTTTGAATCAGCTACATTGTTCTAGTTTTTATCCAATTTGAAATTCTTGCGCTTGTAAAAAAAGACCATCCAACTGCAACTGTAGTATACTAGCCATCCTAGAGGTTTTCTTATCCGAAGCACACAGGACAATTACAGCAACATGTAAGAGAAAGATGGCAATTACTGCAACAATAACATCTAGTAAACCCATAGAACCTTACATGTTCAATATATGTTCTCCTGATTGAATAATTGTTATCTTCACAAATTCTTGAATGGCAGGGTATAGCTTCACCAGATCTTCGACAAGAAAATCATGCAACTCCGCTGCAAATTCAACCCCAGTAGGTCCACCACCGATAACTACAAAATGTAAAGTTTTCCTTTTCTCCTCTTCACTAATATTTGGAAGTGATGCTTTTTCAAAACAGTCTATCACACTCCTCCTTATCTTCTGAGCATCCTCTACTTCCTGACTTTCACAATGTGAAGCCATATCATGATAGAGGAAGGTAGAAAATATTTCATGATAGATGATATAGTTAGTAGCTCCATGAATGTAAATCTTCAAAGAATGAGTATAAATATACTGAAACCGTATACTACATTAAGGGCAAAATTGCATAACAGAGACATTTAGAGGATGCAATGGCATTGAGAAGGTGCTACATGGGAATGTTAATGTGTGAAACAGAGAACCTAGATCACCTTAGCTTAACATAAGTACATAGCAGTAACAGCTACATGAAGCTAGAGAGTCATATATGCATTCCAAATGTGTGCGCGCAACTTGACAGGTTTTTTCATGCCAAATAGTCAATGTAAGATTACAACTTGATAGGTTCTTTCATGCAAAATAGTTCCAATTAAATCTTTCATGCAATTTAAGTTATAAGTCGATGTAAGATGTCTTGGTATGCGTAAAAGTGTCATTTCACGCAAGATACATGATTATATCTAAATCAAAAGTCTCTTCGCAATGTTGCAGAATATCAAACAGAATAATTAGAGCTTAGAATATCATAACAGAGTATGTAAGAGTATTGAATTTTGTAGGGGATTTTACCTTCAAAAAGTGGCAGTGCTCCAGCACTCCAGGAGTGTTAAATGTATTTACAGTAGCTCCAAGAGCAACAACTAAGTAATCATAATCAAGCATAAAATCGCCATTCCCATCAAGATTAGTTCCAACAGCTGAACGACAATGTACAGTTTTTTTACTTGCATCAATCTTGAAACACTCAGCTTCATAAAACGTAACATCCTTACTTTTCTGCGAGAGAAGAGCAAGAAAACAGTCAGTGTGGCACTTAACTTCGTCAAGATACCACAACTCAACAAACACAGAAAGTGAATGAACATCAATGAGGCAACCAAGGTATCAAGGTAAGCACTCCCAGCAGTAAACAAGAAATGGTGCTTTTGGCATTTTGATGTCAATGCTATGCCACTTCGACCATAAATTTTATCATCAAACACTAGGGATAAGTTACAATGTGCAATATTATGATTTGTGAAATAATTTCATGTCAAGCTTGCTCATATCACTTCCATATATGCAAACTAAACATTATATATAACATCCATGATCAGAATGTGCTGACTACACATGTCCTAAGACGCCACTTTTATTTTTATGGAGGGATTATCACAAATCCACGGTTACTCGACACAAGCCAAGATATAAATAAGAAGGCATACTAACCCAAATGGTTTATTCGTAGCAGAGCAAAGAAACACCAGGCAATTGCTTTCAGCTTACAGGAAACAATTAGGAAAAAGTACCTTCTCAAACATCCGCCTTATGGGTTCAATAATGCTACGTGGCTCGACAGTCCCACATGTGACACTTGGAAGCAGAGGTGTAAACGCGAAGTAGTTACGGGGCGATATGACTTTCACTTCATACTGGGAGCAGTCGAGATTCTTGAGGAACGACGTCCCAGCCCAGCCAGTCCCAAGAACCAGCACCTTCTTCTTGGGAGCATCATGGGATGGCTCCGGAGCACTTTCTGCAGCGGAATCAGCATACGCCACAAGGCCTCCGCCACTGCAAAGCCATAGCAACTCTTTCAGCTTGCGAATGCAGCCCAAATACAAGCTTAGGTTCAGAAAAATCAAAGTGAAATCTTGGTAGGAAACCACGCATGGATTAAGAAAAAAGGAGATGTTCCCAAAAGTTCAATAGATGGATGGATGTAAAAGACCAAGAACGTGATCCAAAGCCTTCACGGTTGACTAAAGAAAAAAAAAGGTAAACAGAAAAGGGAACGGTAAATCATGCCACAAAACTAAAATAGGGAGCAAAAAAATCAGGCAGATTTATAGTGGAAAGCGATGGAGGCCGGCACCCGCACCTGGCTGCTGTGAGGAGCAGTGCTGCGGTGGAGACGCCGGGCCGCCCGATTCCATCCAAGAACCGAGCAGCAGCTCGAGAGGTGAAGAAGAACCCCATCTTGCTCGCCTCAGGCCTCACCCGAGTTCTGAACCCCAATCCCAAGTGATCAGCTGAGACAGGAGAAAGCAAGGAGAGCCATGGAAAAGGCGAGCCTACCCTGATGATGTGTCCTTTGCTCCCTCAGTCCGTCAGTCGCAGCTCATTGGTTGGCTTTGGCTACTGTTCTAGACGTGTTGCTGCACAGCACAGCACAGCACAGGCACAGCTGCAGCCTGCTCTGACTTTCCCAAGAAAATAGTAGAAAATGCAGTAAACTTTGAGGGTAAGGTATTTGCTTCCGTGGACTAAAATCTTGTTCGTGTAACATTAATATTCGGATGTTAATTATAAGGATTAAATATGAGCTAATTATAAAACTAATTACACAGATGGAGGCTAATTCACGAAACAAATCTATTAAGCCTAATTAATCCATCATTAGCAAATAGTTACTGTAGCATCACATTGCCAAATCATGAACTAATTAGGCTTCATAGATTCGTCTCGCAAATTAGTCTGCATCTGTGCAATTAATTTTATAATTAATCTATATTTAATACTCCTAATTAGTATCTAAACATATTCGAGGTGATAGGAATTCTAGGAACTCCTAAAGAACAAACACACTACATAAATAATGCAGAATTTCCGGATCTGGTACACGTAAAGGTTTATAGGACCGTGTCAGATCTGATGCACTGACACGTCACATGCTATCAATGATATAATACACCGGCTGATCCATATCAACTTCTCTTCCCCGCTGAGTCATGGCCATTCCTGCAATTCTTTACATGACCTGATGACCAGGGCACCAAGTCGTTAATCAATTCACTTCACACGACACGTCACCACATGCTCAACTCAATGCTTCGTGGCCCTAGCTCCCCATACTGTTTGCTGTTGGTGTGAGTTAACTGCCGCAGCCAACTGCTACTTCGAGCAAAGCATTGCTTAATAGAAAGTCTTAAACCACAAATGATCATGCTGATGCAGCCTTTGCATATATCACGCATTCAGGAATGACCAGGACTAAGCTGAATTCACATTGGAATGCTCTGTATATCAGAAATACAAATGGATCAACATTGTCAACTGCGGAGGGTCTTTTAAAAATTGTCAACTGCAGTGCAAAGCATATTTCTACAATTACAAGCAGATACAAGGGAAACACAACTGCACAAGATACCATCAAGGTACAGATTCCATTTTCCTGGCTTCATGCTGGGAAAACTGCATGATACGTGATCTGTAAATCACTTGAGTTTTTTTTCTCTTTTATTTAGGTTAGGTGCAAGAATCCTATAATGTTCGCAGCCAAAAGGAGTGAACTCCTAAAATCAGCAAGAAGGATAGCAGACAATGACAAGGCTTTACAGCATTACAACTGTTGCTGCCAATCTAGAAAAAATAATTGCTGCACAAAGGGCGGCTTGACTTAACTTACTCGGCATTTCCTTTCTCCAAATAGCATGCATGAATATTTACAGTAGACATTCAAATCCCTGCAGGCCGCAAGAGTCAAAAGGGAAAATCATGCATTCCAAATTTCCAAGTGAGGCCCCCTAGAAGAAACTTCACAAGATTTATTTTCCAGCTGCTGCATTGAATTATGATAAACAAGGATAATAAGAACATACACTCAGAACTGAAAACACACAGATAACCAACTTTCTTCTAGAACAAAATGCATAGGGGATACAACTCCATGGTCCTTCATGGCCTATGGACAGTCTCCAACCAAATATTTGGCTTTCACGTTCCACAATTCATAAACGGCCAAAATGATCATATTACATTGACAAATCATACTTTAAGTACTATTTTCGAGGGAATACACACAAAATAGTCGCCAGCATCACCATATGATTTAGGATTTATATCCCACTAGACAAGTTCTTACTTGTGATCTCATCAACTGATGGCAAACTAAGACACATCAGAATGCACTTGCTGAATTGCGGTAGGATCAGAGTCACTCAGAACTATCTGAGCATCTGGTGAAGCTTTTTCGAAATCCAGTATCGTATCTAGAAAACGGGATGTATCCAATGGTTCTTCAAGTGCTTCCATGTAATTCCCCACACCCACAGGAGGTACCAATAGCAGTTTCTGCAGACCAGTGGCCCTCCTCAACAGAAAGCTTACTAGTCGCATCTCAAAGTAATGGCCCTTGAACTTCATCAACTTTGCAAATATAAGGTTATTTAAACCATATAATGGTACATCATCCTCAGATTGCTCACCCTCTGGCACATCTTCCTCAGAGTGCTCACCCTCTGGAACATCCTCCTCAAATTGCTCATCCTCTGGCACATTTTCTTCAGGAAGATCTTCCTCATAGACATCTTCATAGTACAGCCTTTCCTTAAGCATATATTCTTCTGAAAGTTGTTCTAATAATAATTCTTCCTCAGCCTCATATCCCTCAGATAGCTCTTCAACTGGTTCATCTTCCTCTCCATCTGGATCATCGTCCTCATATAGCTCTTCATCCGGCTCATCTTCCTCTGACACCTCCAAGGAAATGTCCACGGAGATATCATGGCTGCTTGATGGGAGCTGCAGGTAGAAGTAGTTTGCAACGTTTCATGGAAGAGAATAGCAAACAACAATATAATAGTATTAACTGAGTGCATTCTCCAAGCCCACAATGCCACAATGGCCTGAATGCAATAGTTTGACATTAACCTGCACAAAGAGCCTCTCCAGCTGGGGACACTGGCAGCACCGGAAGAATGCATACATATGTGCTAAATTGGTGTAGTCCATTTCAAGCATTACGAGCTGCAACTCTCTTAAGCTCGGCAGATAACTCAACTTGGTCAAACAAGTAGCTGATCCAAAACGATCCAACGCATAAACTCTCTACAAAATAGAGTTTGTAATATTAGAAAAAAAACAGAACAGACAAAAGGAAGTGAAACACAGACAATTCAAATGAAATGAAGCAAGGAACATCATAGGGCACGGACCTGGAGGGCAATGCTGCAGATGGTGAGCACCCTGAGGTTGGCGAGGCCAGGAAGTGCCTGAATCCGGTGTTTGATAGGATTGCAGTTTTGGCCCCTTAGGCTGATGTAGGTCTTCAAGCGGCGCGGTGGCCGCGATGCTGTAGGTGGGGTCCCGGGCACTGCTGAGGCGGAAGGAGCGGACACCGGAGGCCGTACTGGCGTCGAGCTGGGTGGTTAGATTGCAGTCCGCGACGGTGAGGCTCCTCAGGTGCGGCTTGAGGTTGATGACCCCCTCGCAGTTGCAGCGGCGGATGTAAAGGGTCTTCGGATGTAAAGAAGTTTGCTGATGTCAACCGAGCCGAGCAAGTGGAGGTGGACGACCTCGAGGGTGGGGAAGGCGTCGGAGCAGTGGGAGAAGCAGGAGCCGGAGGAAAGCCCGCCAGCGTGCCGGACGAAGAGACGCGCGAGGCGCGAACAATCCGGCGGGAAGGTGAAAGTGGAGACTGAGCTCACGAAGTGATCGGCGGCGTCGATGTGGAGGTCCTCGACGCCGCAGGCGACGGCGTAGTGGAGGAAGCGTTGGGGGTCCGTGACGCGGGGTAGTAGGGGGCTCCTGTACGGGTGGATGGTGAGGGAGAAGCGGTCGAGGCGGCGCCGCCCGCGGCACTCGAGCGACCGGAGCAGCTCCTCCGGGTCGTCGCCGGGGCGGAGGTGGAGGTCGAGGGAGGACGGCGCGGGCCAGCGGCGCGCCCAGAGCGCGGGCCACCGCGTGGAGAGCGCCCCCGTGCGGATGGCCGGCTTGAGAGGAGCAGGGCCAGGATCCGCAGCCGCAGATCCTCCGGCAGCGCCGATATGCGGTCTTCCTCCTCCTGAGCCGCCGCCGCCGCCGCCACTTCGAATCCTTCCCCTTCCTCACCCGGCCGCCGCTTCTTCGAGCTGGACGCGCCAAGCAACTGCGCCATTGCGCGAGCTATTCGCCGCCCGACTCCTCGTTTCCTTCTCGCCTCTCCTCCACTCTCGACCAGCACATCCGGCCACCGGATGGTGCTCGTCTCGCGCCCGCCGGCTTCTACTGCGCCGCCGCCCACCAGCTCCCCCTTTCCCACTCCAAGCTTCTTGCTGCTACCGTTCGGTGCTGCAACAGGCTGGAGATCCGTGGAGAGAGAGCCCTAGAGGCCCATCTGGCCCATCAAGCTGCCGGGCGCGTGTTAATTTCGGCCTGGCCCAGTACTGAGATTGGCGTGCTTCTGCTTCCTCTAGGCCCTTTCTCTATTTGCCATTTATTTTTGTATTGTATGCTCGTTTAATGAAAAAATAATAATACAGAAACATTGTCTCTCCAACCTCTCACAGTTCTAACCATATGGAGCAACGTTCTCCGGTTTGTGATCGTTTCTTCAAGTGAACCGCCAACCTCTGACATCAATGGATTCTTCAGGATCTGTGCCACTTGCTACACCCTTTGTGAAGTGCATTACTCACTACCAACTCTGTCTTATTCCTGCATGTGCTCACATCTCAGTCTATGTTTGATGATTACATTAGTGATTTGTGCTCTCAGCTCCCGAAATGCAGAAATGTTTCCTTCATGGACGCTTTGGCAAAATCCATTTTCAGATGGGCTGCTGACTAGTAAAGCTTCAGATTGCCTTCAGACTCCCCAAGCTGCTTGCACCAGACTGAAGAGGCACGATTAGAGGTGCAAAAGGGAATCTATGTCCCGGATTTGTACGAGAATCTGTTCCACGAGTACATGAAGCACAAGAGAAACAAAAACTTATGCTACTTGAATTTACAGTGTTACACATTCAGGAATGATCAGAACTAGGCTGAATTTTCAGTATAATAACGTCTGTACAGTTAATTGCAGAGCATAGTTTTTCTTTCCCTCGAACAAATTGCAGAGCATATAATGGCAAGCTAAAGGCTTTATAACATCACGACAGTTGTTGCCAAACTACTAAAGAATTGCTGCTCTGAATGCAGACTGAGTCGTCCAAACATAAAAGAATGGAGATTGAGATAACATACTAGAATTTTCCTTCCTCCAAATGCACGAACTTTAGAGTAAATATTCAATTCCTGTGGGAGTCAGGTGAAAATTCATGCATTCCAAATGAAGCAACTTTATGGGACTTTTCTTGTCCAATTGCTGTACTGAATTCTGATCAGTCTGCTCTTAGCAAAAACAAGGACAATGTACACTAAGAAATTTAAACAAATATAGATAGCCATTCAAAGAACAGAGAGTTTTTGCAACAGAAAAACAAAGGTGACTAGTTAAAGAATACGGAAAAATGATAGGCTTAAGGAGCAAAACAAGATGTTTAGGTGTGCCATACTGCCACAAGAATATTGTGCCTGCAGTCCACACGACACTGGATTTCTTGTTCTGTATTTCATACGTTGATGACCCAAAGGATCATACTTGCATTGACAAAACATGCTCAGTACTAATTTCAAGGAAAAACATAAATAACAAGCTAGCAACATATCCAGTTCATTTGCAATGATGTTACACCCCACTGGACAAACTTTTAACTGTGACCTGGTATACTTTAATTGACAGAAAACTAAAAACTGGCAAACACATCTGAATGGACAGGTTGGTTTTCAGCAAAATCTGTTTCACTTAGAATTACCTGAGCATCTGGTGAAGCTTTCCTGGAACGCAACAATTTTGGCTCTATAAAATGTGATATATTGAATGTGCCTTTTCCTAGTGCTTTTATGTGTCCCTTGGGAGCGACCAATAGCAGTTTCTTCAGAACAGGAGCCTTCCTCAACAAAAAGCTTACTAGTCGCATCTCAAAGTAGTGGCCCTTGAATTTCATCATCTTGGCAGTCATAAGGTTATTTAAGCCATACCCTGGCACATCTTCCTCAGATTGCTCTTCCTGCGGCACATTTTCATCAAGAGTGTCTTCCTCATAATACACATCCTCGTAGTATAGCCTTTCCTTTAGCATATATTCTTGTACTCGTTCTTCTTCCAATAATTCTTTCTCAGTCTCGTCTTCCTCAGATAGGCCGCCATCTGTCTCGTCTTCCTCAGATAGCTCTTCATCTGGCTCATCTTCATCAAAAACTCCAGCTGGCTCATCTTTCCGTGCTACCTTCGAGGAATTTCCCACGGAAGTATCACGGCTGCTTGTTGGGAGCTGCAACCAAGAACACACAACAAGTCAACAAGACAATGAGTATTGAGTGAAAGCATTTCCCGAGTTCACAATAAACTGAGGCCTTATTTAGTTCCCAATTTGGGAGTGCCAAAGTTGGGATTTTGCCATAAATGCGCAACTGTAGCATTTCGTTTGTATTTGTAAATTATTGTCCAAACATTGACTAATTAGGCTCAAAAGATTCGTCTCGCAAAGTACAACAAAACTGTGCAATTAGTTTTTAATTTTATCTATATTTAATACTCCATGCATGTACCGTAAGTTTGATGTGATGGGGAATCTTCTTTTTGCATAGTGTCAAAGTTGGGATTTTGGGGGGCAACGATTTGACACTGACCTGCACAAAGAGCCTCTCCAGCTGGGGACACTGGCACGTCTTGAGGAACATGTAGATATGCGCGAGATTGGTGCTGGCCATTGCAAACATGAGCAGCTGCAGGCTCTCTTAAGCTTGGCAAGCTTCTGAAGTTGGCCAAACAAGTAGCTGAGCCGAAACGAGTCAACGCATAAAGTCTCTGCAAAACAGGCCAAGGTGAATTGAAACGAAACCGGCCAAAGCCAATGAAAAGGAATGTGGCAAACTTGATGAAATGGAATGGGACATCATAGTGGACGACAGACCCGGAGGGCGATGCTGCAGATGGTGAGGACCGTAAGGTTAGTGAGGTGGGGAAGCTCCTTAATCCATTGTTTGATAGGGTTGTAGTTATGCCCCCGTAGGCAGATGTAAAGGTCTTCAAGCGGCGCAGTGGACGGGATGTCGTAGGTGGGGAGTAAGGCACTGCTGAGGCGGAAGGAGGGGAGGCCGGAGGCCCTGCCGGCGTGGATGTCGGTGATGTAATTGCACTCCGCGATGGTGAGGCTCCACAGGTGACCCCGCGCGGGCGAGACGTCGATGGCGCCCTGATCATCGATGAACTCGCAGTAGCGCAAGTCAAGTGTTCGAAGGCGGGGGCTCGCCGAGAGAAGGCGGTTGAGCTCAACCGAATGGGCGTAGTGGAGGTGGATAATCTCGAGCGCGGGGAAGGCGTCGGAGCCGAAGGAGTAGCCGAAGGAAACAGTGCCGACACGGAGGAGGGAGAGACGCACGAGGCGGGAGAACCCCGACGGGAAGCTCAGCATGGAGCCCATGCTCAAGAAATGATCGGCTATGTCGATGTGGAGGTCCTCGACGTCACAGGCGGCGGCGTAGTCGAGGCAGCGGTGGATGTCCTTGTTGCCGAGGTAGCGATGAGGCTTGGGAGATCCGTAATCGCCGAAGTGGAGGGTGAGGGCGAAGCGGTCGAGGCGTCGCCGGCCGCGGCGCTCGAGCGACTCGAGCAGCCGGTCCGGGTCGTCGCTGGGGCGGTGGTGGAGGTCGAGGGAGGGCGGCGCGGGGCAGCGGCGCGCCCAGAGCGCCCGCCACGGCGAGGAGAGCGCGCGTGCGGATGGCGGAGTTGAGGGGGAGCAGGGCCAGGATGCGCAGCCGCAGATCCTCGGGCAGCGCCGAGATGCGATCCTCCTCCTCCTCAGCCGCCGCCACCTCGCCTTGGCCTTCCTCCGCCAACCCGCCGGCCCGCCGCTTCTTCGAGCACGAAGCGCCGAGCAGCGGCGGCGCCATTGCAGAAGCAGAACCCTTCCCCGCCCTGCACCTCGCCTCCGTCTCGGCTCTCAGCGATCCTGCATCCGGTTGGTCCGCATCCTCATCCGCCCGCTTCCGCTTCGATCCGCCATGGGAGTGCATCGCCGCCGCAGGAGGCTTGCCGCGCCGCATCGCCGCCGGCTCGCTGTTCTGCCTGCCGGCCTGGCCTCTCGCTCGCTTAACAGGGCTCGTGATTCACTTGGGCAATCGGGCCGGGACACCAAAAACCAACTGTTCTGGGCCAGTTCTAACCAACAAGCCGGCCCAAAACTTTCTTCAGGGCTTTAAACTTGCATTCAACAGTTCAGCACACAACCACCCAACCACGCACGCAAATATCTCATAACGCCTTTCGAAAACAAATATGAATGAAATGAAGATGTTATGCAACAATGAAATACTAGTTTCTTCATATATGATCAAATAAAGATCTAGAGCTTTGAACTGACTAGGCTGTTCAGATGAACCTTGGGCCATACACAGTCAAGCAGACCGAGCAATGATTATACTCCCTCTCTTCAAAATCAATGATTATACTCCCTCTGTTCAAAATTACAAGTAATTTTAATTTTTTTTTGAAAATTTAAAGCATTTTAAGTTTGACCAAATCTATATAATATGTACTAACAGGGTACCATTAGTTTCTTTATTAAATATATTTTCATAGTATATCTATTCAGTGCTATAAATCTTTTTGATCATCTCTATAATTTTGATCAAATAAAAATATTTGACGCTCAAAAAAGTTATAATAACTTACAATCAGGAACTGATTATGTTTCAGGAAATCATCGGGCCGGCTTAGCCGACATATAGCACAACGTACTGTATGCCTAGCCGTCTTCTCTTTCTTCTCCATCTTCCCTTTCCTTTGGCCAAGTCCGGTTCATGTTGCATCCACCGAGAAAGCATGCAGGATTGCAGGGTCGGTGGCTTGCCAGGAGGACCTGCACCTAGCTTTCCAATAGTAATGGGTACCTCCCACATGGTCATTCTAGAGACGACGAACGGGACGGACTGTCTGTTGTCCGGGCATTGACGAACTCGTCAGCTGACAACAACAGAGGCCGGTTGGCACTGATGGTGAAGGAGGCGTTCCAGTGCATGAGAGATCTCAGATCAGAATAGGGTAGCCCATGGCTTCAGTGGCGGAACTGGCGGGTGGCCCGGCAGGGGCCATGGCCAGGCCACCCCAACAAAAGGAAAAAGTTGATACTCCTTTAGTTTTTACCCATGGTCAGCAGATCGCAAGGGCAAAGCTCAACTGTCAAACGCACACAAAGCATGTTCACGTTACGCGAAGTTCAGCCGACGGCCGCTTGCCAAGACATCTAGACCTTGCTCTCGCGACGTTGCATTTCGTTTTCAATCTCGCAGTTGCAGTGGACTTGACGCCGGCGCCTAGCGTCGCGGATTCTGGCTCTGCCACAACGTCATCACGCCAACGACGGATGGCAAGCAGGCAGCCGCAGCCTCGATGGAAGGCAACATCAACGACCGCGGACAGGCCGGCATCACGACCGATCCTCCTGCTCCACACGTTCCACCTCCAACTCAAATCAATGTAAGCAAGTCTTATTTTCCTAATTCATATCCCCTAAATTATTTCCGATTTAATTTCTTATCTAATATTGAGAGAGATTGTAATGAAAGTCATGACATATTCAATTATAGATGATTTTAATATAATACGGTGAAGAATCGCGCGTTGAAATTTAAATAAACAAGATATAATATATTGACCACTTTTCCAAACTATTCATTTTTTTAGTGCCGTTGCATAATTAATTATAATAATCATGACTAGCTAGTGTATGTTTGTGTGAACAATGAAAAATTAGAGCATATTGCCAATTCTTAAACCAGCGAAATGTTTGTCCCCCTTTGATTTTCTCTCCAGCTCGTAATTCATTAATTAATTCAAATCCCACGTAAGGGATATGGGTACCCCATGGGTCCCTACCGATTAGGATACTGGTCGAACTTGACAAGTGGGTCCGCCCGACTAGGGCGTGCAGGTCAAGAACATGAAGATACTTGGAGTACAAGACAAAGCAACCAGACACTTCAAATCTGTCTGGATATCGTGAAACGTGTATTGTAGTTCGACTCAGATTACCTTCCACGTAACTACCAAGTAGGTTAGATTCAAACCGACTTGTAACCTAGATCGTCAGCCTATATAAGGCAGCCAAGGGAGCCCTCGCGGGTACAGCATCTCATATCAGCAATACAATCCACACACACAGGACGTAGGGTATTACTCTCTGGAGGTCCGAATCTGTCTAAAACCCTCATGTCACTTCGTGTTCTCACGATCATCTTTAAGTTCTTGGTTTCTCAATCACCCTCATCCACAAATCAACCATCTGAGTAACTTCTCGTGAACTGCCGAGTCTATAAATCCGACACCACGTATGAATGTGAAGTTAAACCGATGCTTGAATATTACCATCATGGCTTTAATTTGTAACTCATGCACGCACTGCACAAATAAGCAAATGGCTAGCAAGCAAGAAAGTATTGCTCGATCGATCGACAAATTTAAACTACCTGCTCACGCACTTAATACATCACGGCATGCATGCACATGCACCATACGATGATTTACTTCACTATAGCAGCAACGTGGCTGCCATCACAGCTCGACCGTGAACATTGATAGCCAGTACGCACGTTGCATATAGGAGTACTCTGTGTCCATCTTTGCTCGCATCCACGGTTCCGTATTCAGTTCACACATATTCATGCACAGTCCTGTAGCTACATCACGTAGCACTGCTCCATGCAGCATGGTGCCATATGCTAGCCCAACGTATCGACGTGAATGCGTGTGCCGTTGCAGTACTTGCACTGTACATTTCTTCTAGCTGCATTTATTTTAATTAATTTCGTTGATGCACCGAAATTAATTACCCTTGCATTTCAATGCTAGCCAGGACTGCATTGTGGTAATATCCCGTGCTAGCAAAGCTACACACATCGACACATCACACATCATGACACATGCATGCCTCCTCTCCTAGTCCTAGCAACCTCCACATGGCGATGATGCATGCAAATGGTGGATCGTCCATCTGCCATTGTTCTTGGCTCTCGGTACAGCACACTACACCTATAGAGCACCCGTAGTGAATGTCCTGTCGGGTGTCGGCATTGGCATGCAAACATTATATACGGCAAAAATAGGCCTTTCGTCGTTAAACTTTCGTGTATGGATGACGTTTGTCCCTCAACTTTGACTCACAAGCGAAAGTTCGGGGACGAAGCACCTATTTTGCCATTATAATTCGTTCTAGACCTCATTAGATTGAATAAGTATATTGATCTATGATCTATCTTATGAGAAATGCTTTAATAAAATCTATTAGGTATCAACATCATCATATACTAAATATTAAGGTGTCTATATATGCGGAACAAACAAATATTTATAAAATAAAGGAAGTATGATTTTGCTTCACTAATAATTAATCAACGGGCAAACTATAATATAGTAATTCGACGCCGATTACACGGTCTCGTTGTCATAAGTCATGCATCACCGGTAATGATGACAGCTATTTTTTTTTAAAAAAACTCCCAACCATCCTAAAATAATTTAATTCACTTTTGTCCTAAGTTATTTTTTAAGTCCGACTAAGTTTATACGTAAGAAGACACCAAATAAGTCTCACTATATAACTATATTAATTCATCATTAAATATATTTTCATAATATATCTATTTTATGTTGATGCAATTCTCTGTACACTTGATTAAATTTCAAAATAGTTTTAAATAGGATAAAACTATATACATTGTATATATAGAATTATTAAAGGACGGAGGGAGCAGGTAGGCGCTGTTGGTCTCACCACCTGTCGCGCGCGAAACATCCGTATTAATTCAGACCTCCAGGCTCCCATATATATACCCATTCATCAGCAGCCAGATCAAGCAAAAGTGCAAACTGAAAAACGTTAACGAATTCAGTACACAGATAGCGAACTTGGACATGCCGGGGCTCACGACGATGATGGCGCTGGCACCACCACCCTTGTCTGTGAAACGACGCTTCAGCACCACCAGCAGGCGCAACAAGGAGACGCCGGCCACGACGATGCTGCTGCTCGAGAAGCGCTTTCCTTGCTCACCGCACCTCCGCCGCCGCAGCTGGTCCCGGCGGGCAGCGACGGCCACCGCGACTGCCATTTGTCAGGAGCAGCAGATGATGGAGCGCCTGGCTGAGGACGGGTGGGTGGATGCGCATATGCTGCCGCTGCTCACCCCCGTGGAGGAGGCCTGGCAGCCGGCCGACCTGCTGCCCTCCTTCGCGGCCTCCGCCGACGAGCAGCGGAGCCAGGTGGCGGAGCTCCAGGCCCGCGCCGCCGCCGTGCCCGACGACCTCCTCGTCTGCCTCGTCGGCAACATGGTCACGGAGGAGGGGCTGCCCACCTACCTTTCCATGGGCAACCGCGTGGCCGGCGGCGGCGACGCCACCGGCTGCGACGAGCACGGCTGGGCGCGCTGGCTGCGCGGCTGGGCCGCCGAGGAGAACCGCCACGGCGACCTCCTCAACCGCTACCTCTACCTGTGCGGCCGCGTCGACATGCGGCGGGTGGAGACGACGGTGCACCACCTCCTCCGCCGCGGCATGCGCGCCATTCCGCGGCCGTCCAGCCCCTACCACAGCCTCATCTACGGCGCCTTCCAGGAGCGCGCCACCTTCGTCTCCCACGCCCGCACCGCCGGCCTCGCCGCGCGCCACGGCGACGACTGCCTCGCCAAGCTCTGCGGCGTCATCGCGGCCGACGAGAGGCGCCACGAGGCCGCGTACACGAGGGCCTCAGCCAGGGCCTTCGAGGCCGACCCGGACGGCATGGTGCGGGCGCTCGCCGCCGTGATGCGCGCCAAGGTTACCATGCCCGGCGAGCTCATGACCGACGGCCGCGACGAGCGCCTCTTCGATCACTTCTCGGCGGTCGCGCAGAGATCGGGGGTGTACACGGCGGCGGACTACGGCGACATGGTGGAGCACTTCGTGCGTAGGTGGAAGGTGGCGGAACTCGGCGCTGGGCTGTCCGGCGAGGGGCGGCGCGCGCAGGACTACGTGTGCGGGTTGCCGCGCAAGATACGCAGGATGGAGGAGCTGGCCCACGACCGCGCGGCCCAAATGGAGGCCCAGCACGTAAGCTTCAGTTGGGTTTTCGATAGGCCCGTCCGCATCCACTGATAAGCCAGCCAGCCTGAATGGAGTTGGGTGTTTCCTCAACTGAAGGACCAATAAAATTCCTACCTTCCTCTCAAAAAAAAAAACTGGCCTACTGCTGCTATTTTCCTCAAAACAAAAAAAAAAAAAAACTACTGCTGCTTCTTTCCCTAATAAAAACTTTCTGCTGCTTCTAAGTATTGGTCACTCGAGTATCAATCGATCATAATAAATATTCTAATGAACTTTTGAACCTGTCTGCATTTGTAATCTGTCTACCACTATGTATCCGCATCATGTTTTTATAATTATATATGTGCATTGTTCATGATCTTGCTGAAGAATTACTGCTCTACGTATGAAATTGTTGTCAACATCCGCTGATTCTGAAGTTCATGAATTCGTAGCTCAATGTTGGTTGAACCATACTGGCAAATTTTCATTCAGTACGTACAAAAGATCACTGAACGTTGCCTGCGGAACATGCAAATCAGCCCCAGACATGAGCATAAAACAACTGTAATCTGAACACTTTTTTCGCATCAAGGTAGCTTGACCACTTGGCAGTAACAAAAAGCTTGATGCAGAACTCAGGGATCGAGATTTCACAAATCAACTGGATGCCCAATTCAGATTATCTGGTGCATCATCACGAACTCACAATTTCGCATTCCTACGAAAACAGAGTAATCGGTAGGCTAAAAGCTCATGGTCCAAACATGGAGTCCCTAACACGCCAATGTAATACTGTGATTTTCCCCCTTTCTGTTAATAAATGGCCAAAACAGGCAAAGTAACACTCCAAAAGAATGATGAGAAATTGATTCTGCATTAGAGGATAAACCCCACGGTTCCACTTCTATTATTGCTAAAGAGAACAAGGCAGATAGAAAAACAGATACTCAACCGCACCACCACGCTCCTCCGGATTACATCTAGCAACCACAAGTTAGATACTACTGTACAAGAATAGCCTGCATGGTTGACACCCATGGTAGCTTTGTGAATCCAATATTCAGTACTAACATCAGGACATGAAAAGCAGAAAACAGCACCCAAAGCCATGAACCACCCACAGTAACAGCTTATGTTCCCCAGCTCATGTTCCATGCACTATGCTGAAGCATCAGGCCGTCAGTCATGCAGTATGCAAAAACTGGACAATAAAGGTAGTCGCTCTCGATAGCGGCAGGACGCAGGATAAGCAAGAGGAAGAAAAGGCTTCATGAGTAAAAATATTACTTCAGTACTCTTTCCCCAAGAGGCATCACTCCAGTTAGACGACTTTTCCTCAACATTCAGCAAACAGACAATACATTTGGCATCACCCAACAAAAAATAGGTAGCTAAAACATGTGAAGACAAAAAAGATAAGCCAAGATCATGATTTTTCATATAATCAGATGCAATCTGCTAGCATGGATGCACAAGATAACCCTGTGATACCAATGCATGGTGTCACACCAGGAAGAAAACATGATAAATTTGAACCAGCAAGTAAAAGCACCAAACTCATAGGAACTGAAAGGAAAAAAAAACTTAACAGTATTTACATAAATTGTGCCACCCTGAATGCATGAGCAGATGCAGTGCTAAATAAAGGCTCAAATAAAAAAGTTTGCATTCTTTCCCACTGAAGCTCTGAGTTTTTTTTTTCCCAGTAAAAAAAGTAACAATATATCTTCCCACTTTCATGCTTACAAAGCTCAGCTACTGTAAAGTATACCAGGAGTGCTAATTATGATGTGCAAAACAGGGGGAAAATTGAGTAAATTCCTTCAATGCCACTAGAATTTATAGCACTTCCCTCGATACCATTGAAATTCTTAGGTTCCCTTCAATGCCACTAGATAAAATTTCACTTCCCTCCTATGCCATTTCCGTTAGCCGTCCGTTAGAATAAGAGTGTGTTTGATTGCTTTGTACCATTTGGTTCATATATGAAATGTTTTAAGTTAGGTGGTAGTACATTGTTTAGTTGGGTGAACCCTACCATCTCATCCAGGATAAAAGCCATCCAACTTGATATTATTTTCTACTAAGAGGGGTGAACCATATGGCATAAGAAAATTAGCTAAACCATACCATCCAGAATTATTCATGTATGTAATATTTGGTACATCCAACCAAACATATCATCAATCACTATCAGCATTGCACTTCACATATCAATCAGGCAACTTCCAAGAAATTATCACATAGAAACTATATGTTCCACTTTGATGCAATCTGATACCTCAACATAACAAACAAGATAACCAACATCATGTAACATGATCACTATTTCAGATGCACAAATTAATTCGCTTCGGTGTTGAATTTGTGAAAGATATGGAGCTGGTTCGACTCACATGAATAATATGCCAAATGCATCATGCAAGTGATTGGTAAGTAAGCATGTGTGGGAATACCATGCATTTAAATACTTTTCTAGTAGGGAGCGACAACTAGAGCTTGTTGATATGGCTGTGTTGCAGCATTGTCAGACTCACTCAGCATTATCTTGCCATTGGCTAAAGCTTCTTTGAGAAACAATAAGTCTGCTTCTTTTACGCCGGGCACATCCAGTGGAGTGACATTTGGAGAAACTATCAACAATTTATGCAGGGACTTAGCTTTCCTCAACAAAAAGCTCACTAGCTGCACCTCGGCACAACGCCAATTGAAGTTCTTAACCTTTACCATTGCAAGGTTGTCTAATCCATCCTCTGGTGGTTCTTCCCGCACCACATCAAGCGAACTCTTGAGCATGGCGGCTTCTTGACACTGAGTAACGAAATAGAATGTAAAGGTCGGAAAGCACGGCTTCGCCTGCTAGGAAGAAGGGTGTGTCGAGGAAGCTGCCGTTGTAGCGGAAGGAGCGCAGGCTACGCGCGCGCACCAAGTCCACCCCGATGTTCCCGTAATATTCGGCAAAAGTGACACTCCTCAGTGTCACCGGGCGCCGGCCAGACTCTGGATTTGCCCCAGGAGAACAGGTGGTGACAATAGCAGCCGCGCAGGTCGAGGGTGAGGAGGTTGGGGCACAGCGACACCATTTTTGTGAAGGTCGCTGGGGTCATGGAGACGGAGTGGAGCAGAATGACCTCGAGAGCGCGGAACGGCTGCGCGCCCTTGTAGTACATGTTGGAGATGCTGATGCGGCGGAGGGAGAGGCGCGCGAGGAGCGGGCCGACAGCGGCAGGTGGAAGTTGAGCTTGTCCGCGACCGTGGTCTTCCGCCTCTCGACGTGGAGATCCTCGACGCGGCACTCGGCGGTGTACTCGATGAAGCGCCGGAGCTCCGAGGACTTGAGCTTGCAGTTCTCGGCGACGAGGGAGAAGCGGTCGAGGCGGCGGCGCGGGTGCGGCTCGCGCGCTAGCGCGTCGAGCTCCCTCTGCGGAGCGTCGTGGGCACGGAGGTTGATCTCGACGGAGGCGCGGTGCGCCCACCGGCCCCTCCACAGGTCGCGCCACCCGCGCGCGACCGCCCCCCTGCGGACGGCGTCCTTGAGCGGGAGGTGCGTCAGGATGCGCTGCCGCAGCTCGTCCGGCAGCGCCGGGATCGCATCCGCGTCCACCGCTTCGCATCGGCCCCCTTGCTCATCCACCCTCTTCTTCTTCGCTCCGCCGCCGCCGCCGCCGTCGGAGTCGATCGCCATTTCCCGCTCGTTCCGGGAAACCCTTTCCTCTTTCTCCCCCGGCTCCCCGCCGGTTCGTTTGGCAGGCTGTGCCGGTGGCTGTTTCGGCTCCGGCTGTGGCTGTTTCGGCTCCGGCCGAGGCTCGGCGGAGAAGCCTTCTTTTACTTCCGTAGTTTGGGTATAATTATTTAAAATTAAAATAGATTGAAAAGGTGAAATATCCATAATACCTATATTTTCTTTTTCTCTCTTCTCTTCTTTTATTTTCCTTTTTTCTTTTTTTTCCTTCCTATCTTTTTTCCCCACTCTATTTTCCCACCTTCCTTATCCATTCACACGACCCCCTCCTCTTCTCCACGCGTCTCACCTCCACCTACGCCCCGCGTCGTCTCCTTCCGCCCCACGCCATCAATCTCCACCTACGCCTCCCTGCTCCGCCGTCGCCCCCCACCTCTTTCGCCGTCGGCCAGCCCCCACCTCCCGCGGTCCCCGTCGACCGCCTCCGCCCCAATCTCCAGCCGCGGTCGGCCACTTGGCGCTGTCAGCTGCCGGCTCCGCCTCCGGCTGCTTGCGGGCCCTCCCTGGAGGGCAAGGGTTGGAAACGAGGAGGAGAAGATGCAGGGAGCCTGTTTTTGGGCTCCTCCTCCCCCTTGTGGCTCTAGACAGCGGACATCTTGGGCTCCTCTGACGGAGCTATTTCGGTTGCGCCCGTTTGGCAGGGTTTTAGGAGAAGTCGATGGAGAAACCACTCGAGAAGCCCTGCCAAAGGGGGCCTTAGCAAGAAGGCGTACTAGCCGATGCGCCGCTGCTCTGCTGCTTCGCTTGGGCCTCCTCCAAAGGTTGAGTCAGCTGCTAGTTCTTAAGCCATACATGTCATCTAAGAGATACAGTAAAAGATAGTTTCTCCAATGAACTACCTCTTAGACTACCTCTTATTGCTTTTAATGGCTGCATGTGTACAGATGATATGATGATAAACTATAATATGTACCTATATAGTCCTTGGTGTGCTAGTACACAAAGTATACACAGAAACAATTATCTCAACTTATCTCAGCATAGCAGTAGCTTAGACATGTTAGCTTAGGAATAAAATAAAGTGTAGTTCTTCCACTTGCTACAAAACTTGATAGCTATATCATGTTAGTTTGGTTTACAATGTTGAAGGAAATCACCGAACAACAACCATGCGTATTACATTCAGGGCGCAAAAAATAGGAAATCTAATTGCATTCAACAAAACAGACAGCCAAAAGCTTGAAGGCAACCCACAACCTTGAACCTATTAGTGAAAGAAAAATGAGTTGCCAATCACTAGTAGAATTCGATGAGAGATAAACCAAACTGCAAGTAAAAAAAATATACCTGAACAACCCACAACTGTTTCACAAAATAACCAATGCATGCATCCCCTAAGAAAAACGGATCATATTGTAAGTGAAGGTGATAAATACATATTCTAGCATAGAAGTCAAAGAATTGGATATCTCTTTGTAAGTGAAGGTGATAAATACATATCCTAGTATAGAAGTCAAAGAATTGGACATCGTGAGGGAGATTTGGGGGAAGGAGTAGCGGATTGGACGACGAAGAGTCAGGCTGACTCTTGCGCTGGCTCATATTGACATCGACTCCGGATAAGCGTGGGAATACGAGATAGATGGCTTGATTTTTGGATTTCCCTTTCCTTCACATAGGATGCACGATGATGTGGACATATATGAGATAGCTCACCGGGCCTGGAGCCTCAAAGAAAAGGAGCTGGGCTATTGAACTGGGCCATTCAGGGCCGAAACTTAGGCGCTACGTGAAGCCCAGTGATTCCGTCCATCCCCATTGGACTCTTTCTTGTTGCAGTGCCGAATTTTGGTCCAGACAAAGTGAACGGCCCAGAAAAATGAGGGTCCATAACATCCGACAGAAAGTAGAGCTAGGCGCAGCCGCGCAGGCTGAAGCATTCAGAATTATATTGACAAATGAAAACAGACAATTTATACTAAGTTGCTTCTCTAGTTCGCAGGGATATCATGAGAGTCGCAGCAGATAATTAAATCAATCACTTTCAGCAGTGCACTTCACGTATCAACCAGGCCAATTCCAAGAAATTATCACACAGAAACAATATGTTCCACTTTGATGCAACATGATACCTCAACATAACAAACAAACAAGATAACCAACATCATGTAACATCATCGTTATTTCAGATACACAAATTAATTCACCTCGTTGTTGAATTGTGAAAGGTGATATGGAGCTGGTTCGTAATGCATCATGCAAGTGGTATCAGGATAGGTAAGTAAGCATGTGTTGGAATACCATGCATTTAAATACTTTGCTAGTAGTAATATTCAAGAGAAGAAAATAAGGAGACAATATCGGTCTTCATATATATTGTCAGTAAGCTACATCCAAGAGGATAATGTCCTTACAAGCTGATGCGGATATTACTATCCATTCGGTTCTGACCCCAACTGGTGACTGACAACTAGAGCTTGATAAAGACCTCAGAATGGTATGGCTGTGTTGCAGCATCGTCAGACTCACTCAGAATTATTTTGCCATTGGCTAAAGCTTCTTTGAGAAACAACAAGTCTGCTTCTTGTACACCGGGCACATCCCGTGGAGTGACATTTGGAGAAACTATTAACAATTTCTGCAGGGACTTGGCTTTCCTCAATAAAAAGCTCACTAGCTGCACCTCAGCACAACGCCAATTGAAGTGGGGGTGTTTGGATCTTTATGACCTCCTAAAATTTATGTCACATCGAATATTGGAAGGCTAATTAGGAGGACTAAATATGAGCTAATTATAAAACTAATTACACAGATGGAGGCTAATTCACGAGACGAATCTATTAAACCTAATTAATCCATCATTAGCACATGTTTACTGTAGCATCACATTGTCAAATCATGAACTAATTAGGCTTAATAGATTCGTCTCGCAAATTAGTCTCCATCTGTGCAATTGGTTTTGTAATTAGTCTATATTTAATACTCCTAATTAGTATATAAACATTCGATGTGACAGAAATTTTAGGAGGCACTAAAGAAACAAACACCCCCATAACCTTTACCATCGCAAGGTTGTCTAATCCATCCTCTGGTGGCTCTTCTGGCGCGACATCAAGCGATTGCGAACCCTCCATGGGCTCATACACGAATCCCGGGAGCTGCAGTTGAAGCACAACCATTCAGAAGGCTATTGATAAAATAAGAACCGAGAAGTAGATGAAATAAAAAAAAAGACAGAGTGACTACAGATCAGAGAAAATCAGCGAGGCAGGGCAGGTGTTAACCTGCACAAAAAGCCTCTCCAGATTGTGGCATTGGATGGTCTTGAGAAACACATAGATGTCAGCAAGGTTGGCGTCCTCCATTTTTAACATGAGTAGATGTAACTCTCTCAAACCGTGCAGGTTGCTCAGCTTGGGCAACTGGGCAGTTGCTCCATCATCATACGAGGAAGACACGACCTGAAAGGCATTTGTTAGTGAAGAAACTTGGTACTTTTTTCTTATGTGGCAATCAAACAATATATGAGCTAGGTGGTACGAAAATCCAATAGTGAGAAAGTACCGGGAGGGCATTGTTGCAGATGGTGAGAACTGTGAGGGCGGACAGATCATTTGGGAGACCTTTATTGAACTTTTGAGCATTGTGGCTTCTTGACACTGATGAGTACAGAAACCGAATGAAAGGTCGGAAAGCACAGCCTCGCCTGCAAGGAAGAAGGGAATGTCGAGGAAGCCGCAGCTGAAGCGGAAGGACCGCAGGCTAGGCACGCGCACCAAGTCCAGCCTGATGGTCCCGGAACACGCGGCAACAGTGATACTCCTCAGCTTCGCCGGCCAGACCATGGCTTCGCCCCAGAAGAAAAGGGGCTCACAAGCACAGCCGCGCAGGTCGAGGGTGAGGAGGCTGGGGCACAGTGCCATCATTCTTTTGAAGGTCGCTTGGGCAATGGAGACGGAGTGGAGCAGGATGACCTCAAGAGCGTGGAACGGCTGCGCGCCCTTGTAGTACATGTTGGAGATGCTGGTGCGGCGGAGGGAGAGGCGCGCGAGGAGCAGGCTCGCCAGCGGCAAGTGAAAGTTGAGCTTGTCCGCGGCCGTGATCTTCCGCGTCTCGACGTGGAGGTCCTCGACGCGGCACTCGGCGGCGTACTCGATGAAGCGCCGGATCTGCGAGGACTTGAACTTGCAGGTGTCGACGATGAGGGAGAAGCGGTCGATGCGGCGGCGCGGGCGCGGCTCGCGCGTCGAGCTCCCTCTGCGGAGCGTCGCGGGAACGGAGGTGGATCTCGACGGAGGCGCGGTGCGCCCACCGACCCTTCCACAGGTCGCGCCACCCGCGCGCGACCGCCCCCGTGCGGACAGCGTCCTTGAGCGGGAGGTGCGTCAGGATGCGCTGCTGCAGCTCGTCCGGCAGGGCCGAGATACGGTCCGCCGGGATCGCATCCGCACCCACAGATCCGCATCGATCCCCTTGCTCATCCACTCTCTGCCTCTTCTCTCCGCCGCTGGCGGCGGCGGTGTCGATGGCCATTTCCTGCCTCTTTCCGAAAGCTAACTTCTGGCTTTCTATCGTGGAATGGTGGCTTTCCAAAAGCGGGCTTTCTGAAAGTTAGGGTCCGTTTGGCAACCCAGCTTCTCCGAGGATGAGAGTGGCTAGAAGAGATGTACAATATCTCTATTACCCCTATGTGTACTACTGATTTTATTTGTTTCATGCACAATTATTCATAGACTGTTTGATTGAGAATCTTTGCTTCTGAATTTGTCAGAATCGGTGCCTATTTGATTGAATCCGTGCTCCTGAATTTGTCATGCCTCTATCTTCAAAAAACTGTTCCAGTACATCAGGTGGACTGCTACTGCCTGTTTAACATGTTTGAGAGAAAGGTTAGCAGCTGTATCTGGACAGCACCATGGGTCATTTTGTTACATGTATAATAGGGAATTTCTGCATCCTTTGCGTCGAAATTCTACATCCTGAATTTCCGAAACATATGGGCGGTCAGGTCTTCAGAAATTAAGACCTCAGAACGGAGGACGTGAAGCAATCACGAAGCATTTTCTATCTGTTCACCTTGCTGCAGATCGGGCGACGTCCACGGGCAGGAGCCGCTGCAGATCGGGCGACGTCCACAAGCAGCCAGGCGCCGTCCACGAGCAGGGTCCGGGCGATGGCGGCGCAAGCAGGGGCCGGCCGACGAGGGGCCAACGAATGCCGGCGCGAGCAGGGCCCAGCCGACGAGGGGCGGAGGGGCGGCGGCGCGATAGGGGCGCGAGCAGGGGCGGAGGGCGGCGCGAGCACACTCGGGCGGAGGACGGGCGGCAACTGCAGGGGCGACGACCGGAGGGGCCGCGGTGCGACGGGATGGGACCACGGCGCGATGGGATGCGGACGGTGCCGCGGGATGGGGACGGTGGCGCGGTGCGGATAGGGTTCGGGGGAGAAGGAGTCGGACGGGAAAAAAAGAGAAACGTAACGCTTCGGGCCCTTTACCGATGGCAGGCGGGTAATTTAGGGTGCGTTTGGTTGGGCTGTGGCTTTTGGAAAAGCTGCTGTGAACTGTGGGCTGTGGAAAAGCAGCTGTGAGAAAGCAGCTGTGGGAAAGTAGAAGACCGTTTGGTTAGAGGAGCTGTGAAACCGTAGGCTGTGTAAGAAATACTTGTAATGCCCCTAAAGATCTGTGAGTGTGTTTATATGCAAATTGCTCGTAACAAAATAATGCGTTCACTAGTTCAAATGTAAACCACTATTTTAGGAAGAAAAAAATTTATATGTTTTTCATCCATTAAAGTAATTGGTCCACATAAATAGAACTATATCCATCAAAAAGTTCTATACAAGGATGTCATCCCTCAACATTACTCTCCTCCTCTCGCACTAACCAAAGCATCAGCTGTCCTAGTGCGAATGGTATTCATGGTATCCTCATTCTCCACATCGTCACTATCATCTCCTTGTGTTTGTCTCATACCACATGTATGTTGTATCAAGTAATCCTCATCATCATCACATCTCTTGAACTCCTTATCACACAAATTGCTATCACGAATAAAATTATGCAATGCAAGACAAGCCATAACGATATGTTTCTGAGTACGAGGTGAGAAACTTGGCATGTCCTTCAAAATACGCCACTTCTGCTTTAAGACTCCAAAAGATCTTTCAATGACATTACGAAGAGATGAATGCAAAAAATTAAACATCTCGTACTTTCCTTGAGGAGGCCCCGAACGATGCTGAAATTCTGGTATATGGTATGTGCTTCCTTTGAAAGGCGCAAGATATCCAATTCGGTTTGGGTAACCTGAGTCCACGAGATAATACTTTCCTACAAAATCAAGTTAGTAAGGTACATAATAATACAAATATTGCTAATTTGTTGAAAGAACCATGTATACCTTTAGGAGGCATGGGAAATGAAGTAAAATTTGCCAATGCATGATTGAGGATACGTGTGTCATGTGCAGAACCCGGCCACCCGGCAACCGCAAAGGTGAACCTCATATCAAAGTCACAAATAGCTAGCACATTTTGAGATGTATATCCATGACGGCATGTGTGGTTAACCACTTCGTCCACCGGTACTACCACTTTGACATGTGAACCATCTATTGCTCCAATTGCGCCTTTAAAGTATGGCCAAAAACGGTCCTCTCTCACCCTTTCATGCTTCGTAGAAAAAGTAGGATCTCTCGGCTTAATATTGTCCTTAGCTAACTTGCGCAAATATTTCAACACTTCGTGAAACTTCATGTGAACTGTCCAAAGTGACCGTGTGAAACGATTTTCAGCTTGTGAAAAAGATTGTGGTCCTCCGACGATCCACAAGAACATTGCCAATGACTCAATAGACGAAACATTGTTGGTTGAGGTCAATCCGTAAGTAGAGACTAGCAAATTATGAAGTTTATCGAAAATCTCGGTGCTCATCCGAAACATCTTATAAAAATATGCGTGATCTATCGGAAACCTGACAATCACGGGGCT
>NC_028453.1:37637170-37639196 GCF_000263155.2 Setaria italica
TCAGTATACAAGTTGCCCATTTCTCCAATAGCACCAGCATGCTGTGCAAGTTCAGCTAGCAGTAGTAGTCCTTTTTGCCCTCCCTTTAGCCACATCTCCCAATCTATCATCCCATCTACATGAGACATTAGTACATTAATAATTAAATACAACAAATATCTTGACAATACTAAATGAAAAAGCTCAACATAACACACTAATAGATAAATAATGTTTCAATATAGGGTAACAAATTATGGTTCAACATAGGAAAATTGTTGTCACATATGACAATAAATAATTTGACAAACATGCAAACAAATCAGTGGCCCTTCATCATCTCCTTTTCTAGCTCCCTCTCAATCAAATCCAGTTTGCCTTTAGCTATTTCTAGAGAGCTAAAGAGCTCCCTAAATTCAAGTTTAACAATTAGGGAAGCGGCTGTGTGCATTAGAGCAGTTCCTTCTTGCACCCCACATTCTTTCACCATCTTCATAGTCTCTGTAATGGTAGGAACTAGGTTAGTTGGAGGAGCTGATGATGCTTCAACACTTGTGGAGATCCTCTCTGCAGCATTTTCTATCTTCAAACAAGTGGACTTGTACAAACGAAAGAATAGGCTTTTCTCATCCTTCTGTTCAACACCAATAGAGGTACCCTTGCGTTTCCTTTTTCCTAGGTTCACTGTCATATCCTTCTGCGTAGGTTTCACTACCTCATCCACATTATCATCACTTGCCTCATCGGATGATATATCTCCAGGACAGAATGCAGAAGACCCAGTTACATGTGCCTGGCCAAACAAGATATGCAGGTCATCGAGAAACTTGGGTCCTTGTTTTCGAAACTTAATATGGTGGCATTTGATTTCTTTCTCACGATTGTTGCATCTCTACAATTAGAAAAAAATTTTAGCAAGGCACACCATAACAAAGAATGGGAAGAATATAATTATCAAGAAATATAGTTCTTACAGCAAGGTGTTCGTCCCGCCATTCGTCTGAGCAGTCAACAGTTTGTTTTGCCTCATCCCATCCAAGACCAGTTGCACAATTCTTGAACTCCATAAACGTGACATACTCCTTTTTCAGAAGATCTAACTTGTTCTTCAATTGTTTTTTTGTTCTCGTATCACCGGATTTTTCTGCAAACTTGGAAACAACGTTCTTCCAACCGGTAGTAGTGAAAATTCCCATCGGCCTATTCCTTGCTTCAATCTCTTTTTTGCAAGCATCAATCAAATGCCTTAAAAAAGTATCACCCCAATCCGCCTTATCACCCATTCTTCAACCAATCAAAGAAAACTCATAAGAACTAAGCTAAGACATAACTATGAAGCCAACTATCCAACTATTAAACTAATGGGAAATAAATAAGCATAGATGTCAAAGTACAAACGTTCATCCATTATATAGTTTTGAATTATCATTTTGCATTTAACCATACTGATAGTAGAGAAGTGCTTTATCTCATAAGCAGGCTATAGTGGATGTTGATAGGTAAGTCAAATACCAATACAATTGATTGTTCATACCTCAAGAAATTCCTTTTCGCAGGTAGCTTCCTATTTGATTTTGTGTTGTAATTGTACCTGACAACATAAAAAAATTGAATTAGTGTAAATAATTTACCCTAAACAAGTGTTATAAATTATAAAAAAAAATAGTTGATACATACCACTATATGCTCCTGGTCAGTCACCAGGAGCATGGGCAGGAGCCGGCGATGGGGGGCGCCGCCTCCTGTTCAAGGGGGGTGGCGGGCGCTCGGGGGGCGCTTAGGGCCCGGCGGCGAGGGCTCAGGGGGAGACGCGGGCCCAACGGCTGGCGGCGGGCGTCGGGGGGCGGCAGCGAGCGACGGGCGTAGGGAGAGGGGGGACGCAAATGACCCCCTTGACTAGAGAGGTGAAGCACGTTAAAGACCATCAGCCGGGGTCCGGTGGCGAGAGGGGGGAGCTTATAGCAAGGTTAAAATGGGTTATATATTCTTAGTTTTTTTTTTGAGATAAAACATCATTTGAGAGCATAAGATGAACAGAACAACATTG
>NC_028453.1:37639296-37670920 GCF_000263155.2 Setaria italica
GGTGATGGGCCCGACGGTGGCAATTAGGGGGCGGCGGCGGCCGTCAGATGGCCCGGCGACGGCGGCGGGCGTCACGGGGCCGGCGGCGGGGGCCCGACGATGGGGGCGGCGGACGGCCGTCAGGGGGCGGCGGCGCGAGGCCCGGCGGCCAGGGACAGCGATGGTGCCCGGCCGGCGGCCAGGGGAGGCGGACGGCCGGCCGGCGGGCGACGGGTGGGAAGATGGTGCTGTGCGGGTGAACGGGGGAGAGGAGAGGTCCGTGGGTGCGGGAGAAAAAATAGATCTGAAAGGGTACATCATAATCAGTGGTAGGTGGGTAATTTTTTACCCCAAAAACACTTGAAAGTAGGGGGAAGGTGCTTTTGATTTTGTACTAGAGCAAAAGTAGCTTTTGAGCAAAAGCACGTAGAGCTTTTAGGCCCTTTGGTTGGCTTTTGGCTTTTGCAAAAGCAAAAGCAGGTTGGAAAATCCAACCAAAGGGAGCCTTAGGTTCGAAAGCTCGCGAAAGCTCATTTTTTTCTCCTTTCTAGCTTTCCATTGAAATGTAGCTTTCCATAGCTTCTGGCCCGCTTGAAAGCTGGCTGTTTGTTTGGGCTTTCAGTTTCTGGGGGCTGAAAGCTGGCTGACCCGCCGATCCGCCGCGCAGCTAAAGGAAAAGAGATTTGCTCTAAAAAAAAAAGCCAAAGGAAAAGAGCTGGGCTATTGAAGTAGGCCATTCAGGGAGGTGGGCCTATGGACGGTGCTGCAAGGCCCAGTATTCGGCCCATCTATCGGGCTTTCGTTGCAGGCCGAATACAACGAGGTACTGTACATGAATATGTTAGAGGTCTAACCGCAAAAGAGCACCACTAAGCCCTCGCAAACCCTCCCGCCCAATGGCCGGCGTCCCGCCGCCGCCGCGGCAGCTCGAGGTGCGGCGCTTCGCCTCGGCTCGCGCCGGAGAGCTCCGCTCCCTCCACGCCGCAATCTCATCCCGCCTCGACGATGGCGGCGGCCGCTCCCGGAAGCAGCCACGCTCCGAGCGCCGCCGCACCACGGGGCACCTCCCCAGCAAGCGCCGCCGCCGCTGGAGCGGAGCCGACGCAGCCGGGACCGGAGAGGTGGGTCCCGCCGGGGAGGGGAGCTCCGCGCCACGGAAACAATCGAGGAGGGTGAGGCGGCAGCGGGAGCTCGCTGGCAACCCCGCGGAGGGGTTCTCCGTCGCCGGCGACGGCGCGCGGCGGCTGCGCACGCACCTGTGGCACGCCAAGAGGTTCGCCATGGAGAGGCGGTGGGGATTCGTCTTGCCCGTCGGCGCCCAGGGGAGGTGAGCAATGGCGATGTGTTGTGAGGGGAAAGGGAGGATTTTTGTTCAGTGCGCTAGAATCTCAGAACCAGTATTTGAGTTGTTTGCTCGCTAAATTGCTCGCTAAATTCTACTGCACGTTGCAAGTGGGTCCTTTCTGAAATACTCCCTTCGTCCCAAATTATTATTCATTTTGGCTTTTCTATATACATAGCTTTTGATGCACCCAAATTACTATTCTTTTTTACTTTTCTAGATACACATCAAAAGCTATGTATCTAGAAAAGCCAAAACAAATAGTAATTTAATGGTGAAAATCCTAGACTGCTACATATATTTAGTGATAATTGACAAATATAGTAGAGGCTGTGGGACCATTTCGGTGTTTCAGAGACGAAACTTGACCAGTCGGAAACGCAAGTATATTGTGAGATGACCCATCTGGTACCTTCCGGTGCTGCATTTGTTAATTGGAGAGGAGAAATCCTTTATAAGTAGTTTCACCTTTCTGATTTGTACAGTGTCATATGTAGAGATGTTGGTGTAATTTAAACTTTTTTGCCCGAGGATTGACATATATGTGAATTCAAATGAGTAACATGGTTGAACATGCCATTGTGCAGAGGGAGGGGTTCAAGGAGTGTTCTCAAGCGGCTGAAGAATGGCACGATTGTCCATGATGCTAGCTACTTCATTCCAGTTGAGCTTGATGGTCCTGAGGTTCTGTTCCCGTCCTTTGTCCCTTGATTGCTTATAAAATTCTTCCCCATTCCAGCTAGCCATTATCAGTGTTTTTCATCTTCTAATAATTCAACAATCTTATTGGGTGTGCTGGCTCACTTTTCCAGGACTCCCTGTTATCCATTCTCAGAATGGTTCTGCGCCCTTCTCCTGTAGACAAAACACCTGAGTTGAAGCATCTACAAGATCAAGTTATGCGAGGTGTTTGCTATGAGAATGCTATGGTATTTACATGTTCACCGCAGACAGTATGGTTGGAAGTGTTTGGAGTGACAACCATGACTTAATTCTTCTTTCCAGCTTTGTGGTGTTGGGAGTCCTCGTTCTCAAATTATTGGACCAGTAACATACATGTGGCGCCCATTCTCAAGAGAAAATGACAAATCAGAGACTGAAGGAGATCTGTCCACTGCTCACAGCTTTGATGAAAAAAGCAGAAGTTCCTTGCGACGCCAATTGTGGATATGGATCCATCCTGTTGCACTTGACGAAGGGCTTAGTGCAATAAGATTTGCATGTGAGAAACAGGTACTTCCTCTATCTTATTTATTATACGAATCCAAGTAAAATTGTATTTGTACCTCCTATTCAGATTAAGTGTGTTCTACTCAAAGAGAACACTAGGATGCATCATCATTCATGTTTAGGAGGAACAACAAAAGAAAACCTTGCTCCCTTTTCTCTTTATTGCTTGCCTTTCTGAACATACACATTAGTTGAGTGCTGTCCTTGGATCAGAAAATACTAGTTATTTTGTTTTCCATGGTTGCTGCGGTAGTGTTTACCATCTTTTATGTCCTAATAATAATGAGGAACATCCACCTGCTCAATATCTAGGCGTTTTGAAAATTGCTGCTTTTATGATCTGAAAGGGGAAATTAAGATATTAATTGGTAGCATAATTTGTCTTGTGATATGTAATCCTTACTGCTGCTAATACATTTCTTCCTTGTTGTAATACCATTCTTACTTTGCTTGCCTTACACTGCAGATTCAAGATTCTGGTAGTGTGGTCAAATGTTGCTCATTAGAGGGAAAAATTGGAAGGCTGGAAGTCATGGGATGCAAGGCTATGCAATCTCTTAAAAAGATGTTGCATCCAATCAAGTAAGTGCCTTTTATCACTGGGGGAAAATGATGTCAAGGCTTGCTATTTATGTTTTTTAACAAATGCAGAGCAAGCAAAATTAACATGGTACCAGATACAAGTCATAAGTCCACATCAATTGATACTCCCCCGGATTCCTCTACTGTCCCTCATCTTTTGGAAGCATCCATTATTGATCATGCTGAGATTCTTCAGCCTGGTGCTATCCTATCCATGATAGTTCATGACCCCAGGGAAGTGTCAGTCCAGGGAACAGTTTCTTCTAAATTAGTCTCACTTGACAAGGAGAACGAAGGCTTGGAGGAAGATGTAGTTCCAAATGCTGATGAGGCGCCATCAGAGGTTGGAAATATGTTGTCATCGATGTGGATGCAACCTGGAAAGCATGATATATTCCTTTCTGACTGTAGAGAACTGTGGGATTCCAGCCAAAGCATAAATCCTCCTGTGGCAGAGGAGGTTCTTTGTATGGAGAAGCAACATGAGCGCATAAAATTTTTCTGCCTGGATTCTGGAAATGATCAAGGACAAACAACACAAGAGAAGGATAGCTTCAGTCGATCCTGCCCAGTTGTTCTCCTGAAACATGCCAAAAAGGGTATGCCCTCTCTAGGGTAAGATCTATCTTTCATCCTCGAAGATGTGACATCAGGTGTCCTGCTTGCAATAGCATGTGAATAAATCGTTGACTTCTATGGTAGCTTTAATATTGTTCCATGATAAAGTAAAGGGGCATTTGCATGGTTGCATCAAGTTTGTGGCCTAATTATGAGTTTGCCCTCTTATGGTTACACCTGAATCTATCTCATGGTTGTTTCAGATTTAAGTTATTGGAGGATTTGCTTCTTATAAGAAATATGATTCAAGATCTATTATCATCATTGTTTATGGGGGCTTTTATTTAGATTGGTTGAAAATATCATGACTTGTCTGTCTTGCGTTCTTAATAATGTGCTGTTGTGGTTTGTCTAGTGAGTTGGTGCACTAATCTTTCTAAAATGGTGAATTTGTGATTTATATTCTTTTGTCCTGTCGTCCTGTTAACGAGATTGTCTTATTGTCCACGTTCAATGAATATACAGGTGGTCTATCATTTTACCTTTGAGTTGGGTGAAACCTTTCTGGCTTTTTCTAGTATCTCATGGTGCACACGTAATTGGCCTAAGAGAGAGACGGTGGATCGCAACAAAGGTATTGTATGTGTTATAGAATGGGCTAATTATGAGACGCTCTACCACGCTTCCAATTGTCGCTGCTTTTCTTGAATTAGCGGCATGGTAAAATATTGATGAAGCCTCAAATTTGTCAGACTATAATCGCTTTTGTTGAACTTAAGCGACAAAGTTATGAAATACAACGGGAACAAGGTGATGCCTTACCTTTTGTTGAACAGAGGCAGTAAGATAGTGAAATTTGTTCCTCAAGGAGCGGACGTTGGTGTAGCAGCATTATTTTTTATATTATCTTTAATGCTACTAATGTACTGACATATCTTTTATGCAGTTCAGGATGCCATGCTTTCCCTATGATTATCCAGACAGCAAAGCATATGCATCATATATGTCCAAAGAAGCTGCTGTTTTTGATAAAGCAGTTGAGTGCCGCCCTGCTGCCAAGAGACCTCCAACAGTTCCTATGCCACCTTTATGGCACTGTATCATGGCTTGTTTTCATAAAGATGATGGCATATTGAGCGGTCTTGAAGTAGATGACTTAGTGCGGGCTAATATTGTATTACCCAAAAGTTTGTCCGTAAATTCCAAATCTGGAGATGTAGAACCATCACAAGCAAACATTGCATCCTTGCAACTTCATGTGCCAAGAACCATCCAAATGTTGAGACAATATGTGAAAGAATTTGATAGGAAATATCTGAGTTTGTCATCTGGCATGGAAACAGATGCTGACAAACCTAACTTAACTTCTGATGACACCATCAAAATGACATGTTCAGTATGCCTTACAAGAGTTCTGATCCGAGCTTTCAAGGAAGGTTCTTTTGAAGAGGGTGCTGTTGTTTGTGCCCCATTACCTTCAGATCTTCCAGCTTGGAAAATCAGGTCAGTATCCCATGTGTCCTTTCAATATATCTTGTCAGAGCTCTGTTAAGATCATTTCTTTGCTGATGTCACGAGTGTATTGGTCCTTTTTGGAATGTAAATGCATTTTTAGTTCACAACTTCACATGTAACTGAAATCTTTTAGCGATCTTCAGGATACTTTGGCATTTTAACACAACATGGATGATTTGAGTGTTTGTTAAATACATCTTCTCTAATCTTTTGTCTTGCAGTATTCTTTCTTAGGTGGTAATAAGAAATAAAAAATAAAAATTGTTGGAGAAACTAATCTCATTTCATGCATGGAATAGATCAGAGGAAGAAGAGGAAGAATGTGTAGAAAAATGGGAACTCCAGCTCCCTCAGTCCCATGTTAGTTCCTATTTCTCTTGGTTCGACTCTAGCACTGGCAACCTTCAATTGCCCAAAGATGATGCCGCACGGGATGCATTCAGGTGGCCAATAGGCTTTGTCACTACTGGTTTCGTCCATGGAAGGTGACACGATCTCCCTTCCCATTGATTCATTCTGTTAACGTAATGTATAGCAGCTCCAAACTGTGCTAAAATTCACTTATTATTGCAGTAATGGGCAAGATGCTGTTGCGGTTGCATTCTGCGAGGCGAAGCTTCTTGCAGTGCTGAGGCGACAGCAATGGGCGCATAAAAACTTGCAAGGCAGAGAGATCTGTGTCCTTGTCAGGAATGCAAGATCAGCAGCGTACCGACGATCGCTGGCGACAATCATCCTGGAACACCAAGAGTCAGATCTAGAGTTTCTGTAGACTGGAACCTGTATGATTTTCTCGCTCACTGCAAAAGTTTGTTGCAAGCACTGAAACCCTGTTTGTAAAGTGTATCATCACGATTTTGATAGATTTATGACCTTTTCTGTCAGTGCTTATGACTTGACAATTCAATTTTGCAATACTTGAAATGATGAATGGTGTATTGATGTCCATCTCTACCAGGTACCTCAGCTCCACAGTGGGGTTTCCAGTGCTGTTTTTGCTAAAAAACTACAGGGTATACCGGTACGATGTATTCATAGTAGTATAGTGCAACCATATTTTGTTACAACAAGGACTAACCCTCACAAAATAAAATAGATATGAAGGAACTATGTCAACTCTACGTCTAGAAATACGGCTGACTGTGAATTCTCGATCTAGAAATACAAATATGAGCACTGCACTACATATAAAATAACAAAGTACTACCTCCCCGATGTCCAGGCGGAAGTAGTGAATCTGATATCTGATTCTAGCAAACCAAAAAGAAGGCAACTGGCAAAATCTGGCATCATGTCACTGTTCCTTATATATAGCTACATAGAATTCACCCTCATATTGAATCGTCAAATGAAAGTGGTAAGCGTACGCTGGAATACCATGCATTTAGATTACTTGACGAACAGTAAAATTGAAGAAAAGAAGTTGCAGAGATATTGCCATTCCTTCATACATTGTCAATAAACTACAGACAAACATATACAGCTCGGATCTTATGATCTATAGGATCACAAATCGATTGGCACAAAAAGTTAAACATCGACAAAGACCTCCGAATGAAATGGTTGAGTTGCTGGATCGTCAGACTCGCTGACAATAATGCGTCCACGGGCCAAGGCTTCTTTGAGAAGAGAAAGGTCAGCTTCTTGTACACCAGGCACATGCAGCGGGTCAACGTTGGGAGATACTAGCAGCATCAAAAGACTCACTAGCTGCACCTCAAAGCGGCGCCAATTGAAGTTCATGACCTTTACCATTCTAAGGTTGACTAAGCCATCCTCTGGTAGTTCTACCCTCACCTCTTCAACTAAATCCTCCAAGGGCACATCACTGGTAGCCGGGAGCTGCAAAGATTAACCGCAATCATGCAGAAGCATCTCAACAAATAAGAATGCAGATGCAGATTCAATAAAATGACAAGAGAGGCTACTAAGCGAAGTGATTCAGAAAGGTGTAAAAAATGCTAACCTGCACAATAAAGAGCCTCTCAAGATTAGAACAGCGGCGAGCCTTGAGGAATTGGTAAATGTTAGCTAGGTTGTCCATCTCCATTCCAAGCATGAGCAGCTGTAGCTCTCTCAAACTCTGCAAGACGCTCATCTTATTGGCCCATTGGGGAGTTGCTCTACCATAGAAGATCTAAAGGGCATGGTTAATTGATTAGTAAACAAACTATGTGTCACACCCGGTTTTAAAATAAAATCAAATACTACCCAGGATCTAGTTTCATACATATAGTGACATCAGCAATGAATAACAGTAACAATATGACGTAAAGGAATATAAGTACTGACTTACGAGTCTATCAGAGATATACAGCTTAATTAATCCTAGAAACGGAGGCTCCAAACTTCACAGACAATCGACTGGGGGCTGCGTACGCCTAGGACTCAGCATCATCTTCAGAAAACTTCAAACACCTTCTTCTAAGCAGCAGTAAGCAAGGGTGAGTACACTTATGGTTGGTACATAGTAAGGCCACAAGAAATAACCAGAATAACGATTTAAGTCCATCTTCAAGTTTATTAATCATGTGAGGGTCCAGTTCGCTCTTTACCGTGAGCACGCTAATATATCAGTTTTACACTCTACAGAGGTTGTACACTTTCACCACAAGTCGCGTAAAAGTTCAGAAGAACTTTGGACCCAACCATGCTGTGCAAAAGTAGGCACTTATCACACTACTAAGGTGTGACTGCATAGGGACGCTACGAGGCTTTTACAAAAATTTACTAATAAGTGATAACCCACTAAGGTTTCCTTATAAGGGAATGAACCCTCCCCCAAGTGGAACGTACACCCCTTGACTGGACAAGCCATCGCACAACCTATGAGCTCCTCTTGCCCTTTCGGTAAGACTATCACAAACTAGAGTTTCTAATTAATTAGCCAAGATCAAAGTCTGTTGGTCTTATGGTTGTACTGTTTTCCTAGGTGGTTGCTCCATGTTCCAATTTAATACATGGTATTCTTGTAAAATAAGCATAGATAGAAGGATGGTTAGGGACACTTGCCTTTCTCCAATAAAAAGTTGCTCTTATTGCTCTTCAGCTCTTCTTGAAACTCTTAATCTTCAAAGCTTTCGAATAGCAATCCTTCTACTCGAAGCAATTACCGGCACAAACATACAAACAAACAAACAAGCGCAACTAAGAATAATACACCAATAAAAAAAAAGCTTTAAAAGAACGTACTAAAGGATAGGGCTCGATTCTAGGATCACGCAAACGCAAGGAACTAAGGTTAAAAAGATACAACTATCGAGAGGTTTGGATTATAAAATAAAATACAAGGGCTCCATGCTTCATTTATTTTAGTTGAGAAAAACAATGTAAAGATATTTTTAGAGAAAAATATCCTTAGTTGGAATTAATCAAGTTATATTTACATAGAAAAGATGATGTAAAATTTAGTCAAATTTTATTTATAAACATTGATGTATAAATTATGCCATTTAAACATTTAACCTTGGAAAATTAATAACATATAATCTAATCAATAACTTTATATGTCGTGTTGAACTAGTCAAGTTATAATTAGAAACTCATTCACGTTGATATTAATCATATTAACATTTTCTTAAAGACAATCGATGTATAAACCTAATTAGCTTTTAATTGGAAGAATTATTTAAATAATATTAACTAAATTTACATTAGTTATGAAAACGCGGGGTTGAACTCTAATTAGATTTTAATTAGAAAAGCAAGTATATAATTACTTAATCATATTAATATTTTGAACGAATTACAAAACAGAGAACGTGATCAACATTGCTTCTAATGCGTAATTTAAGTTGATATGAATCTAACGCAACAAGAATGAGGTTAAACGGAGCTAAAACGTGAAATTTGTGGATTAAACAAGGCTCTAAGGACCAAATCGTGATTAACCGTAGATAACAGGGGCTAGCAATAAAGATTCCCGAGACACAGTGAACAGTCACGGAGAATAGATGAGACCTCAGGGTTAGATCTGAAAAAGAGGCTCGTGTTGGACTAGGTTGCGAAGAATATAAGGTTTCCATAGGATTTTATGCAAGGGCCAAAATGCAAAGTCGGCCTTATCTTCTTCAACCTCGGTTCGATCTGCTCGTGTGGCCGGCGGCCGGACCCTTGCCGGCGGCGGCAGCCAGGACCGGGGGAAGGGGCGATAGGCGGCGGCCGCCGGGCCATGGGGCGACGGTAGGAGGCAGCGGCTGGGGCAGGGCGACGGTGCCAAGCGGGGGCGGCGCGCAGCGCAGGAGGCACGGAGGGGTGGCGCTCGGCGGTGGCGGCGCGCAGGGGGCCGGGCTGCGGCGGGTGGAGGGCACGGCGCGGCTTGGGGCCAGGAGGCAGTGAGTCGGGCGCTGGCGCCCAGGAGGTGGCAACACAGGGCCAAAGCCACGGCCGGCGGTGAACAGGAACAGGAAAAGAAGAGAAAAAGGGATCGTCGGGGACGTAGTTCAGACTCGCGCTGAAAGGAATGAGAACGACGATACGAATATCACCCTTCGACCGAAGACTTACGATTTCGCAGAATTACCGAAGTTTAACAGATGCATATGTTCGGCGTCCAGACGAGGTAGGGTTTGCAGTGTTGGAACCGAAAAGTGTTTATAGGATGGGTTGAAGTCCGGTTTTATTTTCATTTTTTCTAATTTTGGGAATTAATTTCAGATTCGAATATAATTCTGAAAAATTCTAAAATCATAATTAAATCACGAAAAATACCCCGTAAAATTTAGAAAAATTCCTGGAGATGATTAGGAAAACGGGGAGCCTAAATAAACTACTTGGAGCTCATGAGAAAAGATTTTAGAGCCTTCTAATAAAAAGATTTAGCTCTAGAAAAAATGAGAATAAATTTCAAAAAGTTCTGGAAAATTTTCGGAAGAATCTAATCGTTATCTAAACGTGTTTTTAAAACACTAGGATCGTACCCGTGCGTTGCTACGGGCAACAAAATTTTTATATTGCAAAATATTGGATTCAACGGGATAATAAAAATATAAAACATGTATAAATATGAAATAAGTATATGATCCAAGATTGGATTCAGCAGGATAATAATCGTGTGGAACAAGTACGAATACAGGTCATCCAAATACCACCTCCATCTATCCTATTTCTTTGCCTATGATGCACCAAAGGAAATATTTTACAATGCCCGGTAGTCTTGTCCTCCAGGCATTCGCTTCGTGCGCTAGAAGATCGATGAAGAAGTTATGCCGCATCGTTATAGCATCATATACGTAAGATAAGTGATTACTTCAAGTTAAGCTCTCGTGTGATGGGATTTATCGTATATTGTAAAACCACAAAGGAACGTACAACAAAGCATATTTACTCACTTTTTCGATGTGCACGTTTTGAGGACTATCCCACTATACCATGTACTGTAGAACAAGCCATCCATATGAAAATCAGTGGTACAATGAATGGTCAGCTATATAAATATACAAACATATATTTTAAGAAATAAAGGATATTGACACTCTAAAATGCTGGTGTGTCAGAGCTCATCCGTGTCTTCCACAATCCCTTTCGCGCGTTCAAATTCCCATTTGTGAACATCCTCCCATGAATCAGGTTTAAGCTGTCTAAATGCATTCATAAAATTTTAGGTGAAACCCTACAATCTGTATCACATAATGTTTATATGGCACATCCATGGCATATTTTGGAATGGATTTAGTGTCAATCACAATAAGTTTCTTCCGTTTAATGTCGAGTACATAAAGCAGGTAGGTATTGACATGCTTCCATGGCAAGAGAAACTGCAAAGCACTCAGTATTAGCACCACAAAGAATATGTAATGAACAAATAACGGCATGAAAAGAACTTACATATCTGCAACCTAGTATGTCATAGTTTACTATTTCCCATCTACCGATCACATCACTCAACTCTTTACCATTGTGATGTTTACGATATTTTTCATGACATGTTAACTCCAACATTTTCTGAAGCAGAATGATATATAGCCATGATCAGGACCACTTATCAATTTTATGTATAATTAATAAATATAAATAGACAATATATGCAGTATATTCCACAATATATTATAAACAAGCTAACTTACACATAATCGCAAATCCACGTGATGCTTTGCAACCTTGTTGTTGTACCTTATCAACCCTTTAACCTCTCGATATGCAAGAAATCAGACACCTAAGTTGAAAAATGGTTCAGGCATGGGCGAACCTCATTTCAACAACACCTTGAGTTCACCGAATTTATACACACTCTTATAGGGCAAATCACTTCTTACCCAAACCATACTGCAAATCAATATATAGGGACAATGCATGAGAAATCATAATAAACTGCAATACTATTAGTGGTAAACGAAAGTGATGAAGTACTGAGCTTACTCCAATTCCGCATGATCCTTGATTATCAAAATATAATCACAAAAAATCTCAGCTAACTCATCTCTCTTCAAGGGCCAGTCCTCGTAGTATAGAAGAACATCTTGCTTATTTGAGTCTATCTCTGTATCGATTTTCTTTAGTTTAAGTGCATTTTCATGGCTATTTGTGGATTTCCTCTTTTGTTTGATCTGCTGAAACTCGTTAGGTTCTATTATTTCTGCAAAGTCACTCGGACTTCCGATGTTTTCATCCTCATTACGTAGTAATGGTTTACCTAACCGTTCATTAAATATAGTTGATAGTAATGTAGCTGCCATTTTAGTCCTAAATTTTACCATACTCTCCTGTACATTAGTAGTAACACAGTTAATTCAGAAAATATGCTAGTAAAAAATATTCACTAATTACTTGTGTTAAAGTTATACATAAAGTACTGATCCACGGTAGCGCACAGATGGTCCCCAGTTCAATACTTTATAAAGGCAACCATGAATAACCCACATGAGACACTACAGAATCATTATTATATAGAAAAAAAAATAAGATATATACATATGAGATTGTAGAATTGGTATTTTAAATCAGTGTGCAATATCATACATACCTATCAAACTGTATTCTGTCAACCATGACCTCCACAGCATCCCAGGTGTCAACATTGACGTCCAGCCAAGCGTGATCTTTAAGGCCAGTGCATTGCAATGTGTTTTTCATCTGCATCCGCAATCCCTTCAACTGTTTGTACATGTATTGGTTAATTAGTATATGCAGTTTGCAAAAAAAAATAGAAATATCTGAGATAGCAAAAACTCACATTATTTTCGAGGTCTTTGCGCCCAAACAATGTTCCATAAGAATCTAACACATGTATCTTACGCCTTCGCGCATTCACTATAGCAAGATACCAGTGTGTATCTTTTATATTTATTGGTAAGAATGTAATGTCAGCCGAGGAACGTGTATTGGATAATTGAAGTATATATCATAATGTTGAAAATAGTAGTTACCATATCGTGGTGCATGTACGATAATACCCTTTTAGCCAACCGTGGAACCTGTGAATGCCCACATGAGGGATAGTGATCCTCCATGTCCTCCATGTTCCGTTTTTCTTCACCATCCCCCTTCATTAACATGATCATACTTGTATTTTCTAGGTAGCACGTACCACCTGGCCTATTTATCATATTATGTTGAGTTCGCAATAGGTGGATATACGCATTTATGACCTGCAAAAAATCAACCATGAATAATTTCTCAATATAAAAAAAGATTTTTGTTCCCATAAATTTGTACTCGGGGTTATTACCTCGTCATATAGGTATGCGTTTCAACAAAATAAGCACTCCATGTGATTCCTATTCACCAGGACATCATCGATGAGCACAAGCTCTTCCCTACCTGGTTCAGCTGAGATCTTTTTAGCAGCTTCAATGAAGGCATGATCATTGACAGTACATTCGTAACCTGAAATAATCATAAAATTTGAGGATAAAGATCATTGCACCTGATAAATATTGTGAAAATATATCAAATGAGCAACCTGATATATGAACGAAACATAAACTACCTTCCAGAATCTTGAAAGCATCTTCTAACTCGTTGGTTTCGTTAGGGATCAACACATGTTGTGACATATGAACATCTTTGGGTTTGTTAGGTGTCAAACCCTCTTGGTATTTATTGGCATCCAAGTAATCCGTCTTGGGAGTAGTTTCCTCTAGTTCCAGCAATATATCCATACTACAGCCACCCTCGTCACCAGTGGGCGTCAGCTCCATGGATGGCTACTCCAAGGATGACTATTGATGGAAAAAGGAGATAACGTATAAACTCATTTACTTAGTGCCAGTTCTGTAATATGATTCAGTGAGTGTTAAGCTTGTCGGTAACCGTCTGACATGGATGGACGTTGAGATTTAGGATGCTGAATGTAGTGGTTTAAAGTTCACCAGGATCGTACAATAACTTGCACTTGTTGACCGCTAATACTATTGACAATGGAAAAAGGAGTTTGCTAAAAAAGGAGTTATAAGCAAAGCAACAGGTTCAAGGAGACAATTCCCCATAATAAATTATTTTTTTGAAAGAAACATGATTACAGTAAGTAGTAATTATATTAGAACTACAACTGCCTTTCTCTTCGCATTTTACAAGAAGATTATTTCAAAAAACAAAATTTCCCACTACATCATGGCCTGCTAAGTCAAGTTACCGTTCAATCTTAATTCCCCGCTACATCATGTCTAATTAGACCTAATTATGATCTAATCATAATGAACATGATTAATAGATTAATTAACATAACACATGCCATATCGGAGAACCTCTTGGGTATAATCATGTCTGATTAGGCCTAATCATGATCTAATCTACATGAACATGTTTAACAGAGGGTAACGAGAACTCACACTTGAGCTGCAACGCCGTCGCTCGCACAACACCCTCCAACCTTCCAGTGCAGCTCACGACCGAGCGTTCAGCTTCACAACAGATCGACGTCGGTCTAGTAGTGAGGTTAGGGAGTAGGTGATGAGAAAGCTTCAGGAGAAGGATACAATGGATTGCATGCGTCCTTACCGATGGTCAACAATTACCCAACGAGGAGGTCAGCGAAGGTGCAGGGCAAGCAACGGCGACGCGGAGCAAGTGACGGATTTGTCTCGGGCGTGTGCATGTGCGATGGCGGCGATGGGTTTGTTATGGTGGCGGCTAGAAAAAGGAAAGAAAGGAAATGACCTTGTGCGACAGCGTCCGTGTTTGTTACAGGGCGTGTGGCATAATTAAATATACGAGCAGACCAACGCAGGGGCGGACTCAAGGCTCGGTGAGCCTGGGCACCTGCCCGGGCTCCCTACCTGAGCGCCTGTGTAAAAAAAAGGAAGGCAAGGAACCGATGATACAGACCGAGTACAGCAGGGCCAGGAGGCGGTGAGCCGGGTGCTGGCACCCAGGAGGCAGCGACACGGGGCCAAAGCCATGGCCGGCGATGAACAGGAACGGGAAAAAGAGAGAAAAAGGGATTGTCGGGGACGGAGTTCAAACTCGCGCTAAATAGAATGAAAACAATGATACGAATATCACCTTCGGCCGAAGACTTACGATTTCGCAGAATTGCCGGAGTTTAACAAATGCATATGTTCAACGTCGAAACGAGGTGGGGTTTGCGGTGTTGGAACCGGAAAGTGTTTATAGGCTGGGTTGGAGTCCGGTTTTAATTTCCTTTTTTCTAATTTTGGGAATTAATTTCAGATTCAAAAACAATTCCAAAAAATCCTGAAATCATAATTAAATCACGAAAAATACTTTGAAAAAAATTCAAAAAAATTCCTGGAGATTGATTTGGAAAACGGGGAGCCCAAATAAAATACTTGAAGCTCATGAGAAAAGATTTTAGAGCCTTCTAATAAAAAGATTTAGCTCTAGGAAAAATGAGAATAAATTCCAAGAAATTCTAAAAAATTCTCAGAAGAACCTAATCGTTATCTAAACGCGTTTTTAAAACATTTGCACTCATGAAATACCAAAAGGCATCGGCATGAATGCAACACACACAGAACAACCTTATTTAATTTAGAAAATAATCAACTGTTTTTCTATACTAAATTTCCTATCAAGAAAGTAAATGTTGGAAAATTTTTAAAATTATGAAAAAATTATTATTTGATTATTCTTTTCAATCAAATTCAAAAATTTCAGGGTGTGACACTATGATTTCTTTTCTGAAACAAATCAACCTTTTGAGTTACCATCCAAAGAACATACCTTAAGGGCATTGCTAGATATGGTGAGTACACTGAGGCCAGACAGAACATCCGGGAGAGCCAATATTTGTTGGAATATTGGCTCATGGTCAGAAAAGCAAATGTAAAGGTCTGTGAGCGTGGCGTCCTTCAGAAGGACGAAGAGCGAACCGAGAAATCTGCTGCTGTAGCGGAAAGAACATAGGCTAGGCACCGGCAGGCGGGCGCAGGATCTAGACTATGGGTATTTAAAATTGGAGATGGCAAGAAAAAAATTTGATAGAATAAATTATAGTTTTATAACACAGAATTAAATGGTAGCATCATTGATTAATAAAATTGATCACAAATTGAAATTGTCCAGCTACTAATGATCAACATATAAAAGTGGCAACATGTGAAATAAATAGAGGCTAAAACAGCAAAATGGTAACAAATGTCCTTATCCTTAGCTTTCCGTTCTTCTTTGCAGCAGCCCTTGCCATGAAAATCCTCAAATCAGTAGCGGCACTACCCTTCCTCTTCATGGTTCAAACCTAAAAGTTACACAATTTCACATTGAACTAAATTCATGAGCATCCACATTTTGCAAGTTGATGTGCTTCCTAATTTGACAAACAATTGAAAATGGCAAAATGCTCACCTCAATTTCACAAACAATCAGGAATAGCAATCAGTAGACTTGATGAATCACTGGACTCGCGGAGGAATAGCAATCAGTTCTGATAGCAATCACTGGCAATCACTGGCTCGGCCGACTGAAATAGCAATCACTGGCGCAGTGGCGCGCCTAACCGCCCACGACCCACCAGTAGCGCGCAGCGCGCTGCACCTGCGCGCCCGCCGCCCAGAACTGTCGCCGCCGCCGGCCCGTCGTCGGCACTCGGCCGTCGCGGCGTCGCGGCGCCCAACCGCGCGCGCGGCCGCGCGCAGGCCGCAGGGGTAGGGCGGCAGCCGGCAGGGCGCAGCCGCGCAGGCCGCCCGCTGCCCTCCAGGCTCTAGTAGCCGCCGGTAGCCGCAGCAGGCGCGCGCCCGCCGCCGCCGGCCCGTCGGCAGCCGCGGCCCGCGGCGCCTCCGCTCGGCGCCAATCGCGCGCCGGCCGCAGGCCGCCCGCCGCCCTCCTAGCCCGCCAGCCGAGGCCTATCGCCGGTCCGCCGCCGCCGCCGGACGCGAGACGCCGCCGCCGCCGGACGCCGCTAGGGACCTCAGACCTAGGGTTCGCGCGCCTGGACTGACCGTGCAGTGGTGCGTGCGTCCCTGTGCTCACGGTGGCCGGTGGGGGTGGCCGGGTGGGCCGGTGGGGAACTGGGGGTGTGGGCAGATGCAGGCCGGATGGGCCGGATGGGCCAGTTGGGCCAGTCGAGGGAGAGCAAAGTTGGCCTCCGGTGGACCTTTTCGAGTGAAATGTGTATGCTAGCTTTTGTATTTTTGTTTTTTTTATACATACACCTAAAATACACTATATATATGAAATTTTTTTGCAAAAATAATGGGTATTCAGTTGAATACCATTGAATCAAAGTGGGCCCGCCACTTCCGGCACAACATCTAGCTTGATCTCCCCGTAATTGCACTCCGCGACGGTGATTCTCCTCAGGCCGAGTGGGGTGCAGGCTTCGGCACCATACAGTATGTGGTTGCAGCGGCGCAGATCGAGAGTGTGGAGGCGGTGGCAGAGCGCCATGACCTTGCTGAATTTCACACCGATGTTGACGGAGTGGAGGTGGATGGACTCGAGAGCGTAGAAAGGCTGGGCGCCCTTGGAGTACATGTGGTACATGTCGATGTTGCGGAGGGAGAGGTGCGCGAGGAGGGGGCTCGACAGCGGCAGGTGGAAGACCAGGCTCCGACGCACCTCGACGTGGAGGTCCTCGACGCGGCACTCGGCAGCGTACGCGAGGAAGCGCTTGAGGTACGGTTGCCTGAGCTTCTCGTTGTCGGAGACGAAGGAGAAGCGGTCGAGGCGGCGGCGCGGGGCACTCTCCAGCGAGCCGAGCGCCTTCCTCGAGTTGTCGCCGGGGAGGAGGTGGATGTCGCGGCAGGAGGTCGGCTCCGCCCACCGGCTCTTCCAGAGGTCGCGCCACCCCTGCGCGAGCGCCGCTGAGCGGACGACGTCCTTGAGCGGGAGGCGGGTCAAGATGCGCCGTTGCACGTCGTCCGGCAGCGCCGAGATGCGGTCCACCAGAACCGCCTCCGTTCCTACCATCGCCTCTTTGCGCTGCCCCCTGACCGTCCACCCGCCACCTCTTCGCTCTGGCGCCTCCGCCGCCGCCTCCTTCCGATTCCGAGCGCCATTGCCCATTGCTAGTTGTCGCCTCTTTGAGCGCGTAAATCACTTCCATTTAATCAGGCAGACTGCAGCCTTTCTTTTAGAGAAAGGCATACTGCAGCCTTACTAGTCAGAAGCTCATATGAAGATAGATTTTCCAAAGCAGTGCGCTGTACTACACCCAGCTTCTTGAAATGGCGAGGCATAAATCTCATACTTAACAAGGAGGGAAACAATATAATGCTCACAACACTGAAAGAGTTTTTGACCATGATGCTGTATAAAATTAACCATATTATGATGGAAAGAAATATAGCCTCATATGGCACTGAATTCAGTCCACTGAATTACACAGAACAAAATCGATGATATCCATGACAGTGCTGATTCCTTAAAGAAATTCACCGTTTGGTAAGGTAGAAATATAAGTAACAGATAAACAAAGTCAATGAGAGTTCTTTCGTAAGTGCTACGGTATCTGAATATTTGATATCCAGTTAGAGGATGCGAGAAGAAGGGTGGACCTGGTGCAGTGGTAAAACTCTCAACTTGTGACCCGGAGTTCCTGGGTTTGAACCAGCCTCTTTGCAGAATTTTGTAAGGGTAAGGCTATCTAGAAATTCCCTTCCCTATATCCCACCTTTTGTAGGACCGCATTTTTCCCTTGTACTACTGAAAGGGATGATCAGATAAAGAAAATTGAACACCTTGGAACTCGTCTAATGTATTTTCCAGGTTTGTTGCTTGTACATCTCAACATGGTAACTGTACCAAACAATGTTTGTATTCCTGGAATGCAAGTAAGTTCATATGCTGTTTTCAGATTGAGAGAAAATAGCGGCAATCCTCGCTCATAAGTGACACGATCACCAACATCTGGTACTGCAACACTAAAAATTCAAATAATTTGCAAACAAAAAAAAGTCAACCAATGCAAGATTCAAATTCAGTTCTTGATACGTTGGTCAACGACAAAGTGAAATGGTTATATTCCTGTCTTCCTGAGAACACTACATCTGATATTGTTACATGAACAGCTTTTATTTGCATAAGTTGATGCGATATTTCACTAGCATCTCCATACCAATATGATAATATTTCACTAGTATCTGAAATAATGTATTGCTAACTCCAGAAAAATGTCTAAGCATACACGTCCTCTATGTCAAGAAACCAAAAGAATAAAGACCAGTCATGGCAATCACATATGAAGTTCAGCCCAGCCCAGGTACTAATTACCAAGTAAACTGAGGGCAAGACAACACAAGTTACCAAGTACTACGCACGTTCCTGAACAACCTGGCAAATGGCAATAGAATGTACCAAATTCATCTAATGTATTAACGAACGTTGTAATCCACTCGATGTAGCAACAAACGTCAGTTCCTGTCACTATGGTGAAAGTTGAAGCCAAACAAGTTCTGTTCTTAGGGAGTCTGAATCTGATATTATTGCATTAACCCTTTATTAACACAGGTTTATATGATGATGTTCATTAATATCTCAGATATGTAGCTCACCCCAATAATATATATGATGATTCACAAACATATCAAACACATTGATAGCACAAGAAAATGGTTAAGCAGCAGATACTCTATGTTAAGAAACAAAAAGAGAGGCCGATAGTGGCATCGCCATATGAAACTGTTATTTATATGCAATGGATAGCTTTGCTGCAGTACAACCAAGGGAGGAAATTACATAATGCAGACCCAGTATATGTCCAACACTCCAACTAGTCAGTATCTCAAGACACAGAGCCAGAAGATTGACATCTCGATGAAATGCTTGGATTTTAGCACCAAGATGCGCACGGAGCATTGTTACCTGGGCATTTGACGGAGCTTTTTCCATACGCAGCAGCTTTGTGTCTCGGAAAAAGGGATTACCTGACTGATCCATTTCTGGATGTGTCCCCGGGGGAGCAACTAGTATCAGCTTCTGGAGAGAGCTGTCCTTCCTGAATAAAAAGTGCACCAGCTCAATCTCATTGCACTGCCACTTGAAGTTGGTTATCTTTGCCGTCACAAGGTTTTCGAACCCCTCCATGGGCTCTTCGGCCAAGTCACTGACAGCATCCATGAAGGAATCCATTCTGAATTTTGGGAGCTGAGAGCACAAATCACAAATGTAATCATTCAGAAACATAGAAGGGAATATGCACACAACACAAATAAGACGACAGAGTTACTAGCTAGTACTGCATTTCACAAGCGTGTAACAAGTAGTGACCTCAACAAAGAGCTTCCTCAGCTGAGAACAGCGGCAGATCCTGAGGAATCCATAAATGTCGGAGAGCATGACGGTCCCCATTGCATACATGAGCAGCTGCAGCTCTCTCAAATTCTGCAGGTTGCTCAAGTTAGCCAACTTGGGCTGGAGACTTTCCCTGGAATGCAGGATAGACACAATCTACAGAGCAAAAGTAACAAGAAATTAAACTTTGTCAGTTGGTGGCATTGGGATGACACAACCAAAAATGGAATCTGATGGAGTGAAGATAGGCACAAACCCGGAGAGCATTGCTGCATACGGTGAGGACGGTGAGGTTGGAGAGATTTGGGAGCGCATCAATCCAGTTGTACAACCGCCAGCCAACTCCCGGCCTCGGGAAGGAGATGTAGAGGTCCCCAAAGCATGTGTGAGGGAGGGCCACGAACCTGAGGTAGTCGCCTCTGTAGTGGAAGGAACGGAGGCCTATATGGAGGTGCCGATGCTGATATGGAGGTGCCGAGGAAAGGTGAATTTGTTTGAGCACATGTTGCTTGGTGCACTAACGCTTTCTTGCATGAATTTGGAAAACGGAAACAATGAGATATATAATCGAAAAACATAAGAAACTTATTTCAAAGCAGAAATTTAGTACCTGCATCAAAGTTAAGTTGCTACATGGGAGTAGCATGTGGTGTGATCGCGGAGGTATACCATGAGCCAAATAGCCAATGCTTTGAGTTTCTTTGTTTCTTTCTCTTTTTTGAAAGGAAATAAATACTTCAAGTTTCGTACTAATTAAACTGTCGTTCAGTAATCATGAAATGGACATTACCGTATGGATAATTAAACTGTCGTTCAGTAGCTTCCTAGAATTCCAAGATGGGACCTACCAACTATAAACTATATTTTTCCTTTCATCAACACAGGAGCTGTGCAGAGGAGATGGACGCGGAAAAAGAGGTAGAGTGAAAATCTACTCCAGCGTACAGCAGCTCCTCCATCCCATCCTCTCTCCTGCTAGCACCATGCTCTTACACGGGGGGTAGCTATGGAGGTGTAACCGTTGCTTCAGTACACATCGGGCCTGACTTCCAAACAAGATCAGGTGCAGGAGTTGGGCTGAACGGCAGCTTGGAATTACGGGCAAATGGCCAACCCAAAAGCCATCGCCTTTGGCAAGTCTCGTCGTCAGCCGTCAGCCGACGGCAATGTGGAAGCGGCCAACCACCAAACCAACACCACCCCAGTCAAGACAACGAGCAGGAGCAAAGCCTGACGCCGTGTCGCGGACTAGCACGCACGCGATCCGCCCGTGCGCCCGTGCGCCGAGCCCTCAGCTCCCTGGGCCCTGGGCCCTGCCCCCGCCGCCGCCGCCGCCGCGAGGCTTTTGTTCGGGCGCGGCGCGTGGATTTCGGCTGGTTCTCTTTTCCACCCATCCGCGCCGCGCGGCACGGGCGCGCCGGCCTCGCCATAAAACCCATCAGCCAAGCGCCGGCGCGCATCCCGTTCTCCGCCCCCTCCCCCCGATAAACACCGCCAGCTCGCCCTCTCGCTCGCTTCGCCCTTCCCGCCTCCCCCACCCCGCTCCGCCGCGTCTAGTTCTAGTAGTAGTTGTCCCCGCCTCGGTTCGACGTCTCCGAGGAGGAGCAACCCAACCACCGAGCCACACGACAACCGCCAGCAACCAACCTCCGCGCGTACGGGCGGTTCCCGACTCCCCATGCGGTTGCCGCCGTGGGCGGCGACGGCGGCGCAGCGGCATTCGCGATCATCGCAGGGAGGACGGCGGCGATGGGCCTCGTCGGCGGCGTCCTCGGCTTCTGCGTCGGCCTCCCCATCGGCCTCGCCGCCGCCTACTTCCTCTACCTCCGCTACTTCGCCGCTCGCCGCCTCCAGGTGAGCATCCTCCTCCAGTCCTCCTACGTTCCGCTGCTGCATTAGTTTGAAACTTTGAATTGATCGCGCCGTGAGAATCGATTGATCGTGTGTTGGTTAATTTGATGCACGCTCCGTGCTTAGTGGGTGCACGTACGCATCGGCTAGGATCATTGTTCGATCGTCAGCCACAAAATCAGGCATGCACTCACTCACTCATCATCAGCACGATGGGTCCCCAGAATCGAGGCTGCACACGCAAGCAGAAGCAGCCATCGACTCCGCTGCCGGTCCCCCACATATTATTGGGGAAAAGATTTGATCGGGATGTTTGGTTCCTGTTGGTTAATTAATTAGCTTCGGCCTCTTGGAGAAGAAATGGCGACCAAGCACGTAGTAGTAAGTTGTTGGCTTGTTCTACGCTACGCGAGACGTGGGGAAGATTGTGCCTGAGGTTGGGGTTGGGGAAGATCTGATTGGGATGTTTGGAATTCCTATCGGTTATCTTATAGGGTGTTTGGTTCAACCCGCTTATTTTTTAGCACATGTCACTTCGAATATTTAGCACATGTTACATCAAATGTTTAGATACTAATTAGGAGTATTAAATATAGACTATTTACAAAACCTATTACACAGATGGAGGCTAAAAGGCGAGACGAATCTATTAAGCCTAATTAGTCCATGATTTGATAATGTGCTGCTACAGTAAACATTTGCTAATGATGGATTAATTAGATTTAATAGATTCGTCTCGCCGTTTAGCCTCCATCTGTGTAATGGGTTTTATAATTAACTCGTATTTAGTCCTCCTAATTAGCCTCCGAATATTCAATGTGATACGGACTAACTTTAGTTCGAGGAATCAAACACCCCCTAATTCACGTCTCGGAGCTTGGTGGAAAAACACCGACCAAGCACTTTCGTGCTGAGTTGCTAGAGCTTATTCATATTTCTGTACACGATGCGGCGTTGGGAAGAAGAAGATCGTGCCGTGTGGTCCTCGAAAGCCCATGTCAGATTGCCTCACCTGGAGCAAATTTCAGTCATGCCCGATCGAGACGCCTCTTGAGTCTTTGGTTGTCCAGTAGGTTCCTTTGAGAAATAGTTGGCCAGCTGAAAGGACTTTTCCAGCTTTGAATGGCCTGCCGACTCGATTGCGTATCTGATTCTGGTTCGTCTTGCTGTTATGCTTCCCAAGTGGCAACTTGCACGAACGGGTTTATACCAGCTAGATGCGTGCTTTCCGATTACAAAACTGCTGCTAAGGAGGTTTCAGCAAATTATAATGGGATTATTTTGAGCTAGAGTGACGACGGTATTGATTTCACCTGGGGTTATGCATCTGTGTCTACGTGGGACAATGCCGATACCACAGATTTCAAGAAGGACGTGCCAAGTCTGTAACAATAAGATATTATATTTGCATTTGTTTAAGGCCTTGTTTAGTTGCTCAATTTTGGGGTGCCAAAATTACTGTAGCAACAATGTAGCGTTTCGTTTGTATTTGTGAATTATTGTCCAAATATTGACTAATTAGGCTCAAAATATTCGTCTCGCAAAGTACAACAAAACTGTGCAATTAGTTTTTAATTTTGTCTACATTCAGTACTCCATGCATGTACCGCAAGTTTGATGTGATGGGGAATCTTCTTTTTGCATAGTGCCAAAGTTGGGATTTTGGAGTGAACTAAACATGTCCTTAGTGTGGTTGCCAGTTTGAAACGGGATTAGTGCAGATGGATACATTGTATCACCGGATGCTTAGCGATGTAAACGATGCTTTTCTTCCATTGTTGTCTAATGTGCTTGGAATCATTTCCTTGGAAGGGCATCATGGTCAGAGCTAAGTTACAGGTGGTTTCACCGGTTAGCCCATAGGAACGAAAAGGACATGGTTGAATATGATGGAAACATAATCCAACTTGGAAATTTACTAAATAATATACCTGCCGTACTATTCTGAAGTCTTTCTACTAAGATTAAAATGACATTTGGATATCTTAGCTCATAAGAAAAGAAAGGATCAGATCCACAATGTTAAGTAAAGAAAAGTCATAACCATCGTTTTCAAAACATGAGTTATCAAAAGATAGCTTTGACGTAGTAATAACTAAATCAAACTGAAACCATGAAATGCTCCCCCCCCCCCCCACCCCCACCCCCGCGCCTTTTTTTTCAGAAAAGTTTGAAATTCGAATCTTTAACTAGTGGTAATAACTAGTTTATTCGTTAACAAAAAAAACTGAACTTGCATACAAAAAACATAATCTGAATTTTTGAAACTCTTGAACCTGACTTTTTTTCTTTCATAATTTTTTTACCTGGTTATAGCAGGCAACACTATTACAAATTTAAATTCCCATAGAGGTTGATATTTATGGTAATTCTCTATCTCTATTAATAATTTTGCATTGTGATCGTGATCTGATTATTCATGATTGACTTCACAGGATCCTGTCATTAGACCTTTACGGGATTTAGATTCTGAGACCCTGCAGACAACAATACCAGATATTCCATTATGGGTGAAGAGCCCAGACTATGAGCGGGTGAGTATTTGTTGCACTGCTATAGTACTATTCCAATGATTTATTCTCTGTTTCTTCAGCAAACGTTCGTAATATATCAGTCTCTGTTTGTTGTCAACATAGCAACAAACAATGGATATGTGAGCTTCAAATTAATGTGACAAATATTTCTGTATATTGCTTTATTTATTCTTTTGGAAAGTCACCAACTCTACAAGTATTCCCACTTAATAAGGATATGTGAGCTATCAATCACCCAATTTGAGAAATGAGGTTTAGAAAGTGTGTCATGTTATGCCAGTGAGCATTTCTATTATCATTATGAGAGTGTTCTTGTAGCAAGGTGGTAAGCCACCTACTTGTTAGCGTGAAGACATCTCACTGTGTGCCACTTTCAGCATGGTCCTGGCCTCCTGGGCAGCCATGATGTCTCTTTCAGTGAAGCCTCTGGTCGACCTTAGATGCAATGCCTTGGTGGGCTGTCTTCTCCCACGGCTCAAGTTTTTTATTATTATTACTGTAGAATGTGGACGATGGGATCGTGTTACTCACTCATGTTAGCTTGGGTGTCTTCAGAAAGATAGTACATACTCTCCCCATCCCAAATTGTAGGTCATTTTGGCTTTTCTAGATGCATAGATTTTCGTATGCACCTAAATTTAGTGTACGTCTAGATACATACAAACATCTATGAACCTAGAAAACCCAAAACGACCTACAGTTTGAAACGAAGGGAGTATTTTCTTAAGTCCTTGACGAGGCAGATAAGAAAATTAGTTATTTGATGTTCGACTAGCATGGTTCAATTTTTTTACAGACATTCAAAATATTATTATAAATATTTACGAATGTTTTTTTATTGGAAGATGGTGTTACAAATGGTCAAACACAATATTTCATGATTGAAGGGATAATTTAGGACCACCTACTGTTTTGCAGATTGACTGGATGAACAAGTTCATTTTTGACATGTGGCCTTTCTTGGATAAGGTTATTTCAACTTTCATCTGGCCTATTTGGTACAAATTTAGTGTGTTATTAATGGCAACATCATTGTGGTGCTGTACAAATTTTAGTAAGGAAGCACGGTTATCCAGAATAATGTTCTTTGGCTTTCTTGTACAGGCAATATGCAACAATATAAAACGTGCAACAAGACCAATATTTGATCAATATGTCGGGAAGTATGGTATAGAATCAATTGAATATGAACAATTGACACTTGGGTCTCTTCCACCTACATTTCAAGGTCCGTAATTTCTCCTAAAGACCAGTGATACAGCAACATTGTCTAAACAGTGATTATCATTACTATACCGCCGACAAACTCTATTGTTATATAACTCAAGTATGCAATACGAACAGACTGAATTGGTACTGAAGTTTAAAGTCTAGTTAATTAAAATGGTGAGATTGGCCTTAACTAATTCTGATTTAGTGCAGAATTTCTTACAAGTCTCTTGAAGGAAAGTAGTCCTAGAATTTAAAGCTAGGGCATTCATTCCGACTTCTACCGTGATGCATTGTAGTAGAACTATAGTTTGAAATGATTCTTTGTTTACTTGACATCCAACTTGGCAACTTGTATTGGCTTTCATTTGGACATCTTCCCCATACTTCTACTTGTCTACAACAGGTATTAAAGTCTACGAAATGCGAGAAAAAGAATTGGTAATTGAGCCTGTGATTCGGTGGGCTAGCATCATGAGTGTCATCGTAAATGTGAAGGTGCATTCTTTCAAAGTGTCTGCTCAGGTTTGCTTTGTTCCTGGCTGCATTGTACAGACAAGGCTTGGTAGTCCACAGTCGTGATCATATTGCCATTTTCAGCTTGAAGATCTACATATAATGCTAACACCACGTGTTACTCTGAAGCCGCTTGTGCCGAGCTTTCCCTGCTTTTCTAACTTGTGTGTTTCACTAATGGAGAAGGTATAAATATGTTTGCTGGTCTGCACTTAATTTCATTAAAGAAAAGTAGAATACTAACAAAGTCTTATGGATACAGCCACGCATAGATTTTGGATTCAAATTGTTTGGGGGAGATGTCATGGCAATACCGGGCTTGTATCAGTATGTTCAGGTAGTTTACTGCTCGTCTGCCTTGGATAAAAAAAATTACCCAAAGTCTTGAATCATGATATACTATGTTCTCCTGGAATTATTAAGCATCTGTTGTGTTTCTCACAGGATCAAATATCAAAGCAAATCTCAATTCTGTATCACTGGCCTAAGGTCATACAGATTCCAATCTTAGATGGAGCAAGGTGAAATTCTCTAGCAATTTTTTAACTCCCATAATCAAGTTGCATCAAGCCATCCTGCTTTCAACAAGATAAACATCAATCCGAGCCCTCTGATTATATTTATTTACGTGCATATGATACTACAGTATTCCACATAATATTTTCTTAAAACATAAAGTCCACATATAATTTGGTGATAAGATTATCTGTACAAGAGGGAAAATTAATCATTAAAACTGCTTCTAGTAAAAATCCTTGTGGTTCTGCTTATAGTATGACTATTGTATGAACCATATTGCAGCGGCGCTACAAAGAAGCCTGTTGGAATCTTACATGTGAAGGTAATTAGAGCCATGAATCTTCTCAAGATGGACTTGCTGGGAAAATCTGATCCCTATGTCAAGATGCGCCTGAGTGGTGAAAGACTGCCCTCAAAGAAAACAACTGTTAAGATGAGCAACCTGAATCCTGAATGGAATGAACACTTCAAGTTCATAGTAAAGGATCCAGGCACGCAACTACTAGAGCTCCACATGTTTGATTGGGAAAAGGTTTCTTGCTGTATGCAACTTATCATCCTTGTTTTCTACTTCCGATACCATCATAACCCTCATTTTTTATACAATCATATACTTTTCCTGGATTGCATTGGAAGAAGAGACACCAATTAATCACCTTCCTGTTGCTGATTGTGCAGGTTAAAATGCATGATAAATTGGGTATGCAAGTAATTCCGCTCCGTTTGCTTACTCCTTATGAGAGCAAGTTATTCACACTCGACCTTGTTCGAAGCATGAACCCAAATGATCCACATAACAAGAAGAACAGAGGAAAGCTCGTTGTTGAGTTGACTTTTGATCCCTTCAGAGAAGACAGCACGGCCAGTGTGGCTTCAGATGGTGAAGGTACTGCCAGTGCAAGAAGGGAAGCGGACGGTGATTCCAGTGGTGGGGTGTTGTTGGTTTCTGTAGAAAATGCGGAAGATGTCGAAGGGAAGCGGCACACTAATCCATATGCTGAGGTTCTTTTCAGGGGAGAACGGAAGAAAACAAAGGTAACACTTTTAAATTCCTTTCCTGTAGCAATGCTCATTCATTTTTCAAATGTGTACCACCAAACATAACAAAGCCCTCTTCTTAAGTTCAGTGACATTTTTTACATGTTTTAGTTACAGTTTGGGATTAAGCCTACGTTACCATGACAATTTAACCCTATTGAGAGACTTTTGTCTTTATTGGTTTTTGCTTTTCATTTTTATAGCCAGGTGAATTGAACTATATGTAATTTGGTAACAATGTCTGAGCTTAGAAGTGATAGGTCCAGACTCCTGAGTATGCATGTCCAGGTTCTTGACCTGCTAGGCTAAAGTTGTGGAAAGCTTATTGAGCAGAAAGGTTTAGAATGATAGGTGTCTCAGTGCATCCTATAGTTCCATTTGGAGAACTGATCCAGAATTTCACTAGCATAACAATACTTGCCCCTGCTTCCGCAAGGACATTGCCACATTGGTGCAGTTCATTCTACCATGACTATCATCTGAACAGAAACTTGCATCATAACCATTTGGGTCAAAGGTGGCACATAAAAGGACTGGAACAGCAAACTAGTCATAACCATCTGAAACTGTCCATACCTCACATTTGCATCCTAGTGGTTTTACTCTAATTTTTTGCATGAAATCCACCAACCAAAATCCGTACCATAGCAACATCATCTTCATTGTGCTATGTACATTTGCTGCTGCAGGTGATAAGGAAGACGAGAGATCCAAGATGGAGCGAGGAGTTCCAGTTCATGTTGGACGAGCCTCCTGTGGAAGACAAGATCCACATTGAAGTTAAAAGCAAACGCCGCGGACTTCCTTACCCCAACAAGGCAAGTACTGCTCATTACCTTGCCTTCAGGTCGCAGCAGCCTCTATTGATGTCATAACGCAAAATGCTTGATCTCTCAATCTTTCAGGAATCCCTGGGGCATGTGAATATAAACCTTGTGGACGTGGTGAACAATGGCCGAATCAACGAGAAATACCACCTGATCAACTCAAGGAACGGGATGATACAAGTCGAGATCAAATGGAGCACGGTGTGACCACCACTCTTTGTGCTTTGTATTGTAACTTCAGTTCCTGTATGTCCCATTTGGCCCTGTTAGCTTATGTTGTAACATCAATGGACAGTGGAGATGCGTGTGACTTGCTTATAAGTTGTAACATATAAAAAGCACCGGCTTTGCTCAATCTCCTGGATCAAGCTAGCCCATCAGGGTTTAGTTGGTTGCTTGTGTTGAGCACCGTTGGTGAGTAATAGATGCTCAAATAGTCGAACGCTACCATCACAAGAATAAAAGCCTTACCTGCTGCACCTATTTCAAAATGTAAGACGTGGTCTGACTTGTGTAGTTGTGGTCTCACAGACTAAAGTAAAGTTTGCTTTAATTTATCTTAAATTGCATTACTGATGGCAAAAATTATAATATATGTAAATATGAATTCGGTGGTACTAATCCCATATCACAAAATCTGCAAATTGTTGGGCTAGTTGTTGGTAAAAGCCATGAAGTTTGAACCCTGAACTGCATGCACGTCTTATAGAAATCTACAAAGAAATGAAGATAACCCACTACAATCTACAGGTTTACAACAATCAACTCTAGTAGAAAAAGTCAGACCAGATTACCAGACATACCCTACAAGGCTACAACTGGGATGCAGTGGCACAACTTCCAGCTACTAGCAAACCCAATACATGGAGCAGCAAACAACTCGCAGTAGAAAATTAGATAGAAGAAGCGAGCACACCATTTCTTTCTGGAATAGACGCTAGGTTTTTGACTTTTTTCACTTTTTTCTAGCTAATCTAGCATCACTTTTCACTTAACATTATGTAATTATACAGAGAATCAACTTTAGGCATACAACTACACGAGTCACCAAGTGATATAAATACTCTTGGGTACATAAAGACACAATAAATTGCATCATATGCTTCTACGGCACACAAATCAAATCGTAAAATATCAGCGTGCACTGCTGCAAGAAATTCAGATAAACATAACAACGGAAACCAATGTATGAATGCTTGCTCCTCAACAAGCCACCAAATACAAAATTTATATGTTGATTCATCAACTATATGCAGCAAGGAACATAAACAAGTTAACATACAACACCAAGTTGGAAACAACCTTAGCCAATTCTCTTCCACCCATAGTACCGTTTTACACATTGCAATGTCTACTGAACTTTCACCAATATTCAAGTGGCACGCACACACAATAATCATGAGAAAGAAACTCTGTACCATCCTGCAAACACTCCCTGGATACAGTTGACTTCATTTGGACGCAAGTAATGTGTCAGGCTTGCGCTGCTTGCTGGGTGTGTTTGGCTTTGAACTTGGCCTAGAACCCGACGCAGTGCTTCCAGCAGTGCCAGCAGCCACAATTGTCCCAGAAGCTGCAGCAGCTGCTGCCTTTGCAGCCTTCCGTGCACTCTTGTCAAGCTCAATCAAGCTTCTGGCTGCTAAGATTGCCTGTGGCACAAGGTCATGGCATGCACGGGCGTAGACAATCCTGACAGCATCTGCAGCTGCGTCCCGCACCTCAACTGGGTTCAGCGGTGCAAGCAAGCAGTGCCCAAGAACCCTCATCACCGGCTGGAGCAGCTCCCAGGGTAGCGGCACTCTCCCCTCCTTGTCATCCTTCTCACCGCAATTTCGCCCACTGCTAGTTCCATTGATGTGCATCCTTGCCAGTTCCTCCTCCAACTCCTTCCCATTCTCAGCCTCCAATGACATTGGTGACACAGACCCCAGAGAGTCCCCCTCCTCTTCCTCCAGCTCCTTGTCATCAAGCTCAAATCGGCATTTGCAGTACTGCCCCGCCCAAGCCGCCACAGCATTGCAGGCATCCACCTTTGACGCAGCCGGCATCTGCGAAATCTTGGAGTAGTAAGCTTCAAAAGCGACCCCAATTATCCCTGCGCGCTTCGTGGACTTCACAGCGGCCTGCGGCTCCAAGGGTGGTGAGAGCACCCCCACCACGGGGGTGGCCTGCGGAGGGGGAATCGGCGGGGGCTGCGGCCGGCGTGGAGACTTGGAGCTGGGGCTGGACGCCGGCGTGTGGTACAGCGAGGGGACGGAGAGGTCCGGGACCTGGACGAGGACGGGCTTCCCCTGACGATTCTTAGCCTCAGAGGAGTAGACGGCGAGGAGCACCGCTTCGAACCCTGAGAGCGATGAGGGGAGCTCGGGCGGGAGGCGACGGAGGTAGAGCGCCGCCAGTAGGGGCAGGAACGCGAGCGCGGCGAGGCGGAGGTCGGGGTCAGCAGAGAGGAGCGTGTCGTAGAGCCAGTGGCAGGCGGGGTCGTCGGCGCCCCCGCCCGCGCGGAGGGCATCGGAGAGCGCCGAGTAGGCGGCGGGCGAGCGGAGGAGCGCGCGCGCGGGGCGGTCGGAGTCCGCCAGCGCCGCGACGTCCTGGGACGCGGCCGGGGGCAGGATGGAGGAGAGCGTCTGGATGCGGGACCGCGCCTGCGAGACCGACTCCCACCAGGACGGGGTCGGGTCCGAGGCTGAGGCGGAGGCGGAGGGGGACGGCGAGGCGGCGCCCGCGCCGGTGGAGGATGGGGAGGGAGGCATGGCGGCGACGGCGGCGGCGAAGCCGAGATGAGAATGAGATCGCTCCGCAGCTGTGGAATGGACGCTTTGGTGGTTTACGGTTTCTCGAGGGGCTCCCTCGTAATCTTGCCTGTTGGCTGGAGACAGGTAGTGTGTGGGTCATGATTGAGCTGGACGACGGCATTTATTATCTTATTAAAGCCAAATGCTGGTATGTCGAGAGGTCGGGGTTAAAAGGCCTAGCATCTGATCTTTGTAAGGTCCGGCCCCGTCCTGGTTAAAAGGCCACCATGTTAAAAGGCCTAGCATGTTATAATGTTCTTGGCACTTCCGAAGAGTAAACTTGTGTATTTTAAATCATGTTCAGGACTCGGATAAACACACTTCCTTCCTACACACGGATGAATTGCAAAATCGGGATGGTGATGGTAAAGGGTAAAGGTGACCGTGCCGCCTTCGAGGCCACAGCGACTGACATGGCTGGCTCCGCCGGGATCTTGTTCAGCGGGATGTACAGAACAAGAATTCTCTCGCGGCCGTGCACCCGTAAATAGGGTCACCGGG
>NC_028453.1:37671020-37690772 GCF_000263155.2 Setaria italica
CCGGAAAAAAGGGGTCCCGGGCCACGCGGCCCAATTTCCTTTCTAAACATTTTGCTAAGATTGGCGAGGTGGTAAAAAAATGCCGGGGAAGGGAGCCAGGGAATGAAAACATGTTTTTAACCCCCCCCCCCCCCCCCCCCCCCAACTTACGAACTTTGAAGGTAAATCATCCAAAGCAACACCAGGTGATGTACGTTCAGACAGGTCACAACTTTGCGTACGCATTAGACATCAGATGCGGAAGCAAATAATGGCGCAGCCAAAATAGACAAGGCGCCAAACACATGGATTAGCGCTGCAGAGTGCAGAGTCACACTGCAAAAGAATTACTGAACGATGCTGGTGGATAAATAACATACACGGTATCGAAATGCAGAGATCCCAGCTGGTCAGCTACAGCCTACAGGGTAGAGATCATTCTACTTCTACCAGCCTCCAGGCTCCAGTCAGTTCTAGATCATTCTACTTCTACCAACACACACTGCATCGAAATGCAATTTACAATTTTTTTCTAGAAACACCTAAATTTACATGGAGTACATCTAAAACTTAAATTAACCACCCAAAAGCTGCTTCGAGATAACCTACACATTTAACTTTACAAAAGCCTGCTGCTGCCAAGGCAGGATTCGGCCAATCAATGCACTGCAGATCTCATCACGTCCCTCCAACAATCCCCGGCGCTCCAAACTGAAAGTATCAAGCATATATATTAGCTTTCATGTTCAGCCCACCAGCACGATGAGCATGGATTATTAACAACGCATAGATAGACATGTACCTTCCGCTGGCTTCTCGATCCATGGGCCGTTCATGATGTTCAAAATGCTGCAGGCATCGCTGTACTCCAGATCAGGCAGCAGCTTGGGCGTCAGAAGGAAGCACCTGCGGCCAAAAGAAACAGGCAGTTACCAGATGTCAGAAGGTCTGTAGATATGCATGCTGTACAAGGTGTTGCGTGTTACTGTCACTAACTGTGGTGTGTTAATTTGGCTGGCAGCTCTAACAAGCTGCTGGAACATCTTCCTCTCATTTATGGGGTCCATTCCTGCACTTTTGGATGGGATGAGTTAGATCACCTAAATGCTTACAAGGTAACAGTCATACAACTGAGGGACAATTCCAGTTGCCTTGCCTTGATTTATCTCATCAACCACCCGAAAGGGGCAGTTGGTAAGATCTTGAAGTGACACAAGATACAAGATGGTCGATACTGATCGCTCCTATGAATGGGAAGGAAATAATAGTGATCAGAAGTAGGGGAAAAAGGTTTCAAAATCAATCTGACTGTTGTTATTTCTTCATACCCCTCCAGATTGGTGATGAGCACTTAGCACCTGCAGCTGACTAGTTTGCCTGACAGCCAAAAGAAAACATATCAAAACCTCAAACTACATGCTAGAAGAAGCACAGGATAGAACAAATATATATCAGCAACAAATTTTTTTTTCTCAACAACGCAGGAGAGCTGCGTATCAATATATAAAAAGAAAAGGGGTTTTAGAAACCCAAGATACAGCCAGGTTTTTTTTTTGGAAAACAATCTGAACAGAAAAAACCATTACCTTTACAGAAAAACTACTCACCTGTTTAACAAAAACAGAAAAGATCAGACCCTAAAAAACCTCTACTAAAACTAAACTGATGAAGGCATCAGGGTGAGGAGATGAGAAACTCTTCTAGCCCCAGCCAGACTCCACAGGCGCAAATATGGAATTTTTTTCCCAGTTGGAATTAGAACTTTATACAAGGCACCAGACCAGCATCTACTTAGATCTCCTGCCTGATTGAGACTAGGAAGCAGGAAGCAAAAAGATCACAGAAGAACAAGCCATCTTCACAGAATATTGTTGGAACAATCATGTTAGGAAATTATTTTGTATTCAGTGTTCGCTGTACAGTCACAGTTTGCATAACTCCTAGAATTTTACAAGTGTAATCTGCTTCGTATTATGATATGACCACCATTCACTTTCAGACGATATGGGCATCAATAGTGAACTGCACTCAGATATGGAGCTGTTCATAGTGGGTTCTTTTTTCAAAGAGAGCAGCCCACTACAAATATAGCACGCCGCAAAATAAGGCTAGCCTGCTTCACATCATGCACTCACGAGCTTTGGAAAGAAAGATACTTAAACTTTGGAGAGAGTGGATAAGGGAATATAATACACACAGTGTGCTATTTCATTTCTATTCTGTCCATTTGAAAAAAAGAAAACCTTCACAGTGGGCTACAGGGAACACAGAAAGATCATTTGTAGGACTGATCCTAATAGATAATTTGTAGCCTAATAATCATAAGATTATATCAATAATATAATTTCTTAACTACTCAAAGTTTCCCTTTAGCCAACTCGGAAAGGCTGAGCCTGGTTACACCATCATACTTCAGGCTAATGTAATTAGGAGTAGACAATACCAAGCAAGCTTACCACGACAGAACAGTATATTCATTAATAAGGTGTGGGGCTGCTGGTTATTTATTCATCCAATTTCAAGAAATATCAGAATACAGAACATTGCTCTCACTTGGTAAAAGAAACTCACCTAAACTTCACCTTTATAAGAATGCCGTAGTGATCAAAATCAAGACCATGCTCATCTGCACGGAAGTTTTGGCACGATGATTTGTGTGTTATCAAAGTGTACAAAGTACAAGTAATGGAGAAGAAAGAGAATGATACAGACCCAGTGAAACTTCTCCAGCAACTGCCATTTCTTGAAAGTTATGACTGAATGTGTCGTTTATTTTTGAAACAAGAGTCCGCAGAGTTGGAAGCCATTTACCCTACAAAACGATCAAATTCGAGTCAAAGCAGATGCATCCAAAAATATGAGAACATTGATTTTAGTTTAGGTGGGAACATGAAGTGTTCAAACCTTTACAGTTTCAATTTCGGAGCAGCATATTTCATATTCATCTTTATCACCCTTAAGTTTATTTGAGATTGACTCTATCTGTAAAATCAAAATAGTGAGTCAACAATAATTCTAGGTAGAAGCAGCAGATAGATTTAGTAGCTCAGTGTAACATATTATAATTCGGTAGATGAAGAAATGCTGTTACTCAAAGCTACGCACTCAAACTTAACTTCTTTTGAGATGGTTCAAGTGTTCGTTGTTCAAATGTCCAAGGTCAAGCTGCCTCGTCTACTATCCTAGTTTATTGACACCAAGACCAAAACATGATTACACCCCAATAGCAGCACATTCTGCATATATAGCCGAGCATTTTCAGAAGGGTGTAGCATGAAAGGAGAGCACTCTATGGTAAGCGACCTCCGCAATTTTTAATGCACGTCAGGAAATAGACATTTCATAATGCCTCCCCTGATTCCCTCACAAAGTTATGGTCGCCAGAAAGATTTCAAAAACACATGTCGATAATCCCATAAAAACCAACCGCAAAGTTTTCAGTAGACAGTTCTTCCGACAAGAATAAAGACAATAAAACATAATCATTGCTAACTGGCCAGCATGTATAAACCAGGTATAGTTTGATACCTCGCGTTGCCTGTTTTGATACTCCTGCAAAACATTTTGGTTTAGAAATAGCATAGAATTTGCCTCCAATTCAGTATCTTGTATTGCAGCTTCCAGTTCTTCTATGGTAGGAGGCATCTGCAATTACAAAGGAGTGAAAGAATCAGTAAACGGATTGTTAGTGCTAAAGCATGCTGCTAAGAAGTTTATTTGGATCATGGAGACACCAGCATCCAGCCCATTGAATAAAATGGCAGAGCCAGACAGAAGTTAGCATAGAAGATTCTATAGTGATCCACGAAAATCTCATAGATGTGTGTCGTGTCCGCCCCTTCAGTGTTAGTATAGAGTAGGACAAGACTTTCAAAGGATCAATTTTAGCGAATTTTCAAGAGCACTTTAGAGCTGGAAATATTGTATGCTTGTGTTTGACTGCAATACAGTTCCTGGATTGCAATAAGTATTATAGCAGAATCAAATAAGGAGCAGGAAAACAGGGTGTACTAGATGATAAAAAAGCATAAACAACATCAATAACATCAAAGCCTTTCAGTCCCAAGCAAGTTTGGGTAGTTTAGGGTTGAAACCAGATGATAAAATAGCATAACTGCATAAAAATCCAGGTGCTAGTAATAATACAACAGACATTATTAATGGACAAGATCAATCCTGATAAAGTGTGTGCAGACATATAGTATGATGAATTAATGATTTCATGTTGGAGCATTCCAACAAAGGAACCAATATTAGAGGCATTTTGTTAAATAAGATCAAAGATGATGCAAAAACCATTGTCATGAACTGATTAATCTCCCTACCTTAAATCCCCTGTCCAGTATGCCCTCCCCCCCCCCAACACACACACACAAATTTTCCTTTGGTTTTTCCTGAGTTGTTTGTACTATCTTTTCTTTTATTTTTAATTTTAGGTAACCAACAAAATACATACTCCGGTAGTTGACATTTCAGAGTCTACTTTCTGATACCTTAATCAAAATAACTTAAGAAAACAAAAATGAAACTACAACAAATACTGTTATAATCATTACTTTCTACTTCAAATTATTTTACATTGATGAACTAGTAAAATATTTGAATTCAGAATAAAGTTTATATAAACAAATTTGAACTATACCGCACGAAACTCTTTTTCCAGGTCACTGATCTTGGCAATAGACTCTGCATGCTGTTTCGCCATAGCCAGCTTCCGCTTATGCTCTGCAGTTATTCTCTTACCTGATGATAAAATAAAATAAATGTGATTATGAAAATAATTATGCCATATGCTGCATTGTTTCTCAATTAGCAGTAGCAGGTAAGGTCTCCTTAAAAAAGGAGGCAAGCAGCTTCAACTACAGATGATAATTTGTAGTACAATGTTAAAAGGAAATTACTTGACTAAACCATTATAAGACTTCCAACCATATTTCAAGGTAATTTGCTTCTCCCTTTCTTTTTAATTTTTTAAAAGATAAGTTCATTACATGATCATACAGTGACAACGATTGAACAGAAACTAGAAAAATACAAATTGCAAGTTCACTCAACTGTAAGTTCAAACCCCATTTAGTTGTTTGTTCATATTCTCACCTTCAATTAATTGTTCGTTCATGTTGCACATAATTAATTGGTGAAGTACGCAAAAATATTTAATTTACAAGTAAAAAAATGTACGAAATAATTGACTATGAAGCATGGTGATCATGTTGTGAGAGTTGTCTCTGATATCCATGGGCTCAAAGACCAAAAGATCATAACTAACAAGACAAATTATTGATGTTAACTATTTTTGACTTCACAAATTGCAAGAAAATTGCAGAATTTATTGTAACACCAACTTACAATCTTCGTATTCTCTGGCAGCCAGATTAGCATCCTTTTCAAGTTTTTTCACACCCTTTTCCATCTCCCATATCTATGACATGATTTATTATGGTCAAACAGAACACAAAAATACATTAATGCCAGCCAAATAATTCCATGGTTAAGTGTTTAGACACCATGTACAACATTAGAAAACAGCTACTAGTTCACAACATTATGACTAGGGGAAAAAAGACACCAACCAAAAAATCATTCATTAAGTTGAGTTCACTTCCCACTTAACCGTTTGTTCATTTTTCCCACTAGCCACTTATTGTCTGAATTTTCCACATAATTGCTAAATAGATACACCAAATTATAAGAAACTACTATAAGATGCGCTCAACCTTCATGGCTTTTTCCCAACAACTAGCCTAACAATTCGTAGATTTTATGATAAATAATTAGTACCACCAGATTCGCATTTATAAATATTATAATTTTGTGTCATCTGCAATGCAATATAAGAGAAATTAAAGCCAACTTTAGTTTATGAACCACAGCCACAAGTCGTTATGTGATACATTAGTATGCAATTCGATATGAAATGATGGTACAGGCAATCCCTTCTAAGAAGACTAGTTTTGCAAACATAATTAGAGAAACATACCTTAGCATCAAGCTCAATGGAAGCCATGTGCTTTTCTGTGTGACTCCACTTGAGAGCAACTGCTTCAGTAAGCAAATCCTAATACAGTTGAAATGAAACTGAATGAGGTACAAAGTAACTTGATGTTTTTTAAGAGAAACAGCTAAAAACAATGTCAGTTATTAGCATAAAGGCCCTGCTAACCTTAAGTTCCTTCATTGCTTGAAACCGCCTGTCATTTAACTTAGCCACCTGATCAACCAGCTTTCTTGTGCTAGATTCTACATCTTCCTCTTTGCATAAGTCCTCCAGCTTTCTCCTTCTCATATCTAGAAAGAAGACCAATTATTATACAATCTAAGTGTAGAAGAACAGGAGTAAGTTTCCTACCAACACGCCTTTGTATTTCTTCTCGTTTCTTCTTTTGGGATTTCATCATGTTAATAATTTCTTCCTAGAAAATTTAATAACCAAAAGATAAGAGTCACCAGAAACAACTAAGTAAAAATCAAAATAAAAGTGAATAAATTAAAATAGATGGAACCTTTTGCCTGTGTATATTTGCCTCTTCATCTTCCAATTGCTCTGTTTCTCTGAGCTGTTTTAAGCTTCATGCATTCCTTCAATGTCCTTTTCATGTTTTTCTTTCTGAAGTCGAAGATTTTCAATGTCACTTACGTCAAGATCTGCATGGGAAGGCTGACAAGAATAAGAAATGACAAGCGAATTAAGTAAATGACAAATTTTATCAAGGCTGAGATAATAACACATACTGGACTTGAAAAGACGAGAAGGATTGACTGCATCTACAGATGCTGACATATAACCGCCATATCTGGATTTGGACCATCGATAATGGTTATTCGGAGTCCAAAAGTCAGAAATACCTAACTTTGATACCTGATCTGCTCTGCAATGAGTTTCATCCGTACCTATGTACTAAATACAGATGAAAAGGAGAAAAGTGAGATTAAAAAAAACAACTTACTAGGAAGGTTTAAGTACTCCCTTCAGTTAACTATTTAACCTATCAAAACTGGATCATCAATTACAGTTTGTCACTGAAATTGAACATTTGATAATGGTATGGATAGTTTTGAACGAAAAAAGGTTGCAGTCATAAAAATTGCTATGATGAAAACATATTTTAGAAGAAATTAGTAGTCAAAGAATCAAAGTTATGTTTTAGGCACCATGCTAGTGTCCAAAATGTCAATCTTTTGTCACTGGAGGGAGTAATAATCAATGTAACTTGGTCAGATTTATGAACAGAACATAAGCAGTTATACCGAATCATCCAAAATCGCCTGACTAATCAGAACATCTTTTACAGCATCAGGGGCTTGAAATACTTGATCAAGTCGGGAGTAGATCCCAAGTTGTTCCATCTGCCAAAGGAAGATAAGCAGATCAGTCAACATTACTACCACGCATTTCACAAGGTATGTTTTTAGTGTCAACAAAAGTCTAATTAATGCTAAGATCAGTGACATGACCAGAAGGAATAACTATGGTGCGCTTCCAAAATGCTCAGGAATCAGGGATGATGGTTAGTGTGAATGTTCATGCATAAGAGGATGGGGAAAAATAAGGGCAAATGCTTGGAAAGATATCTGCTGACCTCTGGAGTAATGTTTAATGGTCGTCTCCTGATGCCTTCATCCACTATGTAGTTCAGAACAGGGATGCCATACTTCTTCATTTCTCTAGCCATGTAGTCACGGTCAGAAGCATCCTGAGTGATGAATGACTGGCCAAACAATTGTTTACAGCAATTACAATGTTTTTCCACAAGAAAGAAACAAGAAGATGGCGTGTGATTATTTGTAAGTTAATAATGACAATAAACTATGGACCTATGTATATTAATAATTACAGAAATGTCATACTATTGGATGCTGAATCGCTGATTATCCTCAGTAACTAGAGGATAAATCTGCTTCTGCAAATGTACTATGCATACAACATGGCAATGTGCAATGGCAGTATACACAAGGAAATCCAGCAGCCACGGGTAAAAATGTTTGCTCCTAGTTGCTTTCTCTAGTTTTATGTAAACGTTAAAAAAAGTAAAACAACATAATTTGGAAACAACCAAAAGATGAAACATTAGTGCTGTAGTTGTACCTTCCATATATAGTTTGGAACATGGCTTTCCAAATAAGTCGCATGGAGCTTATCCTGAACATTTACCTGGGAACAGTTGAAACAAGGTATAGTGCCTTGACTGCAAAGAAAAAGGACTGCTGACAGGAATATTAAACAAACCTCAAGAAGAACAGGCCCGTAAACTTCTCGCCTGAAATTCTTTTTGTTATCTTGCACCCAGTGGTATGCTTCACTGATGTTATCAGCACCATTAATTTGCAATGCTTGAAGTAGCTTATGATTCTTGCTTTCCATTTCCTTCAGTCTGGAGCAACTTAGTGTTAGATAACCTAATCTTGAGTGGAGATGACAGCAGTTCACAAGCAGGTTACCTATAAGAACATTTCCTCATGCTTTCATCCTCTCGAGCTAACTGAGACTCCACAGTATTCCTTTCTGCTTTTAGATTTTTTATCTCCACATTTACTTGTGCAATTTGGTCTCGGAGTTGTGCCTATTGCAAAATCATAAATATAGCTACTAGAGTAAATTTCTGTCACAAAAAAATCGTATTGCTGTGATCACATGGACTGGACATAATACCAGTCATTTACAGATGACAGTAAAAATAAGATGTAAAGAAAGCAGGAGGTAATGGAGTAGCGTGAATTAACCAACCATTTCAGCTTTAGGCTGTTCATACGGCTGTAGGCCTTCAAGTTCCTTTTCAGCAGCAGCAAGATCTTCCTTAGCTTTAAGAATCCTTTGCTGGCGAGATTTTTCTTGCTTTTTCAAATCATCAATGTCGTCAAATGTGGCTTTCAATTCTGTATTCTGATACCAAGAAAAGGAATGTCGAAGAGTGAACGCAGTAAAACAGTAATAGATACCTGATTACGGTAAGGAATGGTTCATACCAGCTGCAGTTCCTTGTCAATAACCTTCTGGCGCTTGGTCATGTTTTCATTTACTTGGTTACTTATCTTCTTTATGTTTGAAGTATGAGTTGCCTTGTGTTTCTTGAGTTCTCTACCAAAAAGATGGCAAAAAAGATGTCTTCCATTAGACTTGCCTAATTCAGCCAGCACATGTTATACTAAGTTGCATTTCTTCAATGTAAAGGCACAATCATAAAGATAAGTTGCACAGAGCAATTTTTCATAAAACCTTAGAAGTATGTCAGAGTATATACTTGTTTCCATATACCAATAGCATTATTCCGGACCAATTGATGCCTTCGTTTGTTACTGTTTTTGTTTGTTTGCTTTAAATAAGTAAAGAACATCTTTTATACTGCATTTTAATTATCCTGTTATTCTCTCCCATGCATTTGAAGCCACCCATGGATACTGTATAAGCAACTTCCAAGTAAATATCTAGCCGAGGAGCGCAGCTAAGGCTGATATGAATCAAAAGAAAGGATTTAATCAAATGAAATGAAAGAATCCATGTAAAAAGTTTAACTGGAGAATGGAGACAGGAGTGTCCCACATCCTGATCAGTGTGTCCTATGTGACCAGGAGGATGAAACCATTCAGCATATCCTTACTACCTGTGTTTTCACACGGCAGTTTTGACACAGAAACTTAGGTGCATCACAGGTTGGAGATGCTTGACAGCAACGGAGTTGGTGTGCCATACTGCCATTGATGTTATTATATGTTACTCAGTTAATCCCCTTGTGTCTCCTCCTTGGATAGGTGATGCAACCATTTAACTTTGTTTCTCGCATTACTGAAAGAGCAGATCTCGCACCTTTTGTTTCAAAACTTTGGCCACATGGGAGGAGAGGTTTCATTTCATTTTTCACATTTTATGTAAAGTGGCCAAATTCACAAATTCTTAAGTACTTAACAAACTACGGCAATAGGGAAATTTTGCTTCAACGTAGTTGAGATTTTATTTAAATTGGGATCATCAAGTTAGCAAAAAAAAAAACCCATGAAAAAGAAGGGGCGTGTCGACCGAAACTGGAGGTGATGCTGACCCAGTTTCCTATTATTGGATTTTTGCTAAAAGAAAAAAACTAAATGTAGGTGCATTTAAACTAACTTCATCCATTCAAATCGAAGGCCTTTCAAAGGAAACCTTTATTTCTCAGGATGAATAGCAAATCATGTAGTATGAAATAATTCCAAAACATCTAGAAGGAAAAGGAATTTCCATTCCCAAATTGAATTATTGAAGCCATCTGAAACTATGAACGTACTCAATAGGACCTTTTGCATCATCCCAGATTCTGGCTGCTTCTTCCATTTTCTTCTTTGAAATTTTCTCCTGCTCCTGTATTACTGTTATGAATTCTTTCTTCATCATGTCATACTTCAGCCATGGCAGCTTCTTCCTCATTAACTCAGCCTATGGCACAGTTAAAAGTAGTATTATCATAGCATTGACGAAACTTATAGTTAAAATTATACAAATGTACAAGAGGATACATACCTTTCTCAGGAGATTATCTCGTAATCGAACACGTTCAACATCTTTTTCTTGTTCAGCATTAAGGGCTTTCAGATTATTCAAAGTCTGTTCCTTTTGCTTTAGAGCCTAAAATTGAACACAAGATAAAATAGTAATAGTAAATCAAAAGTGTGGTGTAGTCAACCAACAAACTATTTCTGAAAAAGTCAGGGTCAGGGAAGCTTCAAACATTTCAAGCAAAAGCATAAACAAAAGGTACAAGGTTCGGCTTTACCACTTCAAGTGCTTTCAGTTCCTTACTTCTCTCTACAAGTTGACGATGCTGAACAGGTAAATCAGGATCGCCAACAGCCTTTTCAGTCTCTTCTAGAAGTTGAATGGGACTTAGCTTTGCAAATTCAGACACCCGATCTTGTGGCAAGAACTAGAGAAGGTTCAGCAGAGAACAGCAAAATAAGGTAAAGCTCCACAGTTGCTTTTGTTGAGAATAAATAACTCATTAAGGTATCGTGAATGTGCAGGGCAAATATAGATGCATGCTATAACACGCTAGAATCTAACAAGAACTGAAGGCACACATAAAGGCCAACCTGAGTTAAGTTGTTAACTTGAATATTGAATCTCTTAATTACATCAATGATCTCCTTTTTGGGGACAGTTGCACCTGCAGCAAACAAATTTCAGTTAGACAGAGGAAGACCTACTTCTCCAAATGAAAGGAACACATTACAAAATAATACCAGAAACAGAAACAATATGCTACTTATATATATACATTTGAACAAACAGCATTACTAAAGTTACATGGCTGGAAAATATAGCAACGTTACAATTAACATCCTTAAGAATGTGAAGCTGAGCTAATGAAGTAGAGGACGTTGATATTAAGCTTATACCAGCAGGCAGCAGAGATGATGACAGAATGATGCGCTTGCACATAACTTATATTGAAAGTTCTGTTAAACATAAGCATTTATGTTTACTACATGAATACAGCAGTCCTTTCAAATATTTTCTCTTGGGACAAATAAGAGCACCATCAATCATAGTATCAGTAAATAACACTAATTTCCCACTATATGCCATACAAGACAGAACGGAAAAGGGGAAAATATCCCAGCCATAAAACCAAGGTGGTATGGGCAGGTCAAAACTTTGACAGGTGTTCCAACATATACCAACCATAAAGAAAAAGGGATCAGTCGCATGTGTCAGGACCATGCATCCGATGGCAGGATGGAACACTTCTATGGATAAATCAATATACCACTGAGGAGCAACGAAATTGGGCTTATGTTAAATGATTACATGAAAAAATAGAGCAGGCGCTTGAGGCGTGAGGCACTAGTACCATTGAGGAGCCACTCGGACTTGTTCTTCGTATCAATCTTCCTAGTAATGCAGATCTTGTCATTAGGCGTATCCCCGCGGAGGGATATCTTGACGTGCCCGGCAACCTCCCCTCTCTTGACGAATGCGCCGACGCTGGACGCCCTCCCAAGAATCTGCACCGATTATCGCAACCCGCGGTAACAACCGGACCCGTACAGCACAGTGAAACCGTCGAGGGAAATATAGCAGATTAGGCGATTATATTAGGGTTCGGAGCGCACGTACGTTGGGGTCCCCGGCGAGGCCGAGCGCGATGGCGCAGACGAGGGAGCTCTTGCCGGAGCCGTTGGGGCCGACGACGAGGTTGAGACGCGGGCCGGGGCGGCAGACGATGCGGTCGTAGGTCATGAAGTTGCAGAGCTCGATCTCCACGATGTTCCCCGGCACGTAGTCGTCGTCCCCGCGCTCGGGGGCCGGCGCGGCGCCGGGGCCGAGCTTGGCGCGCTTGGCGGCGCGCGGGGCCGCCATCGCCGGCGAGGGGGTGCTAAGTTTCGGCGAGTGGGTGGGGAACCGGAGGGGTTAGGGCATGGGCCGGGTTTGGGGAGACGGCGGGCGAAATGGGAGGGAAAGTTGGAAAAGAGGCGCCAATCCTTGGATAGTTAGCGCGGCGGCCGGCGGGTTCCCGAGTCCGGAGCCTGATCCTGACCAAAAGCCCAACGACCGCTCGTCGTCCAGCCTTCTTGACGAGCAGAGTCCCCTCGTGACCCAGATTGACCCAATCATGCCACATCTGAGCAGCCTTTCAATAATTTAAGTTTTGCTACAATTATTGAAAAAAAATAATTAAATTTTGCCTGGTGCGCTGCCTCAAAGCGAAGCTAAGCGCATGTAAATTTGCAGCGGAGGTTTGGAAGATTTGGCGATGCCAAAGCAATTCAATAAGTTAGCCGTCCTCCAGAATTCGGGCTCTACCAAAATATACCTCGATCACACTGAGGCAGTTTCTTTGTGAAACTTTGTTCTCTCTATCTGTTCAGGTGCAAAAGTTTAGGATTTGCGGATTAGAGCCGTATAAACCAAACAAACCCGTCCAAAACTCGTGATAGGCCAGGCCCAACAAGTTGGCCCACACACACCTCTGGCTCAAAACAACGAATATAAGCAGCCCACAAAAAGATTCGGCCCGTGTAATCCATCCTTCCTTGCTTACCTGCACGGCTGCACAGCAGCACACGTAATAAAAAGAACTCCGAATCCGTCAACTCAGCCGATTCATCGTCAACTCATCATCCCACCCTTTCAAAAAAAAAAAAAAAGTTGATCATCCCCGGCATAGCACCAGGCGTCGCTTGTGTGTGTGTGTGTGTGTTTAAAAAAAAAGTGTAGCTGGAGACTCAGAGAGCAACCCAACAGCGTTCGCAGTTTCCTACGATGATGCCGGGCTCGTGCGGGTTCTCCGTCTCTAGTCAAAACCGCACTTGACCTTGCTTGATTCACGCCCACTCGACCAGACCTGAGCTGCTTACCGTGCGCCGATCCCCAAAAGTGACGACACATGGATCGGCGACATCGGGTTTCTTGCTAAATTCAGGATGGAAAAACCCTACTAAGAACTACGATGATAATTAAAATTATATCCTCGTGGATTACCTACCCAGTGAAAAGTTTAGGAAACCAGAGGGACTGCAGTTTAGAAAAAGCCTAAAAGGAGCTCGCGCCCCGTCGCACGAGAGCATTTCACGCGTACGATGCGTTATTCGCAGTGCGCCACGTGGCCCAGCCGACAAGCTCTCCGCGCGCGAGAGCACTTCGAGTGGCGGGGTGCACGTCCCGTGTGACTGCAGAGTGGGACCTCGCAGGGTAGTGTGGGCACACCGAAAAAGCCACCCAAGCAGCGGGATTCGCTCGTCTTCGTGCCCTCTCCTCGTTCTGTGGCCTGTGGGCCATCCTTCCTCTACATAGACCAAAAACTATGCCAGTTGCTGACTGGTGGCCCATAATATATGTAGCCCCACTACCAGCTGCATTGGCTCAAGGAGCTGTAGAACAGTTTGAACTGGGACAGTGGGGGAGGCGAGCGCCCGAGCGCCATGTGCACTCATTCCTCCGTGGGCGGACGAAGTAGCCATGGTAGCCAATCGAGCTCCCTCATGTTCACCTGCAATACCCCATCGTGGAACAGTGCGTGCCGACGCCGCTCCACCCCCGTACGCGTGTGCACCCCCTCCCTGGCTGTCTCATCAGAACGTCCAGTACCATCCAGTCAGCCAGCATTATCGGAAAACTGAGCATTCATCCTGAGGCTCAGTACCGGATCTAACGGATAGTTCCCGAGATACCTCTCGTAACCCCCTTTAGTACCGGGTAGGAGCTCCACCCGATAGGTACTAAAGGCTCTAAGGCACATTAGTACCGGGTGGAGCTCCCACCCGGTCTAAAACTTCCGTCCGCCACCTTATGCCCTATGCCCCGCTACCTGCTCCCGGCACTTTTTTATCCCGTCTCCCCCTCCTCTATCTCTCTCTCCCCTCTCTCTCTCACACAGCACCCTCACCTCTCCTCCTCTGCTACCCCTTCCCTCCCCCCTCCGCTCGCCCCTCACCGGCAGTGAGGAGCAGCGGCGGGGCGAGGTGAGGCAGCGGCGACGACGGCAGGCGGCAGGAGCGGCGGGAGCGGCGGTGGCGGTGACGGCGGGCGGCGGGAGCGGCGGTGGCGGCGGGAGCGGCGGCGGGCAGGCGAGCGAGCGGCGGGAAGGCGGGAGCCGGCGACAAGATGGGGCGGCAGGGACCGGGGGCGGGTGCCGATGGGAGCGGCGGGGACCACGGGTGGGTGCTGGCGGGGCAGCAGGAGCCGCGGGAGGCCGGGGCCGGCGGGATATTTCAATTTTTTATTTTTTAATATTCTTTTAGTATCAGTTATTTCAATCGGTACTGAAGTCTCCCCTTTAGTACTGAGCTAGCAATACCGGTTACGATATCGGTACTAAAAGTGGATTCCCAACCGGTAGTGGAGGGAGCAACCGAGGCTTCGTCCCTCGCCTATGCTCCCTAATACCGCGGAGAAAGTGCCTCTTCCTCAGCTATCCACTCCATCTGTTCGAAGCCCCCTTGCTCTCAGTCCCGTTCCAAACCCTTGCGAGATCTATGGTTTCCTCTGTTCATCCCTACAGCCGTTCCCTGTTCTAGACCGTGAGGTGCAGATCCGTGTGAGCTCCTCCCTGTAGTGTCTTTTACTTTTAGTTTTCAGCTCCGTCCTAACTGAATAGAGTGCAGCAATGCAATCGATTGGCTATTCTACACAATCTATGATGTGTTCTTCTACCATCATTCGAGTCTACCCATATAGTTGTCCACCTGATGTCCTGATCACAATAGCACCATTTCTATTAGTCCTTACCAAGGTAAAGATTTGCTGCATGACAGTAGGTATAGAATTGATAGTTTACATCACTTTTAATATCAATATAAGTAACTTGCTCTACTACTTAGAAAATCAATGTACTCTTAGATGCATGGCTGCCTGCTGCCCAACTTTAGCTTCATTATAAATACCTTGCCGTGCTGAAAATAAGCTCTAAAACAACAACCTAGCAGTTGTTCCATAATCATTACATTTACAGTTCAAGCGCCGATGCTTAGGAGGAACAAGGGGATGAGCTCATTTTGTGTTTACACAGTGACATCCACAAGTCGTCCTACATCTGGTCACTTGCTGTGCAATGCTTCATCTTTAGTCGTCGTAGTAGAACCTGGTGTTCTCATCATCAATTAACTCTATTTTGGATACCTCATGGATGCAAAATGTGTGATATCCTACCTCCTCCTCTATGATTGCTTTAGTACTCACCATTATTTCGATCAGTATTCCGAGCTACCTGCTAAGATGTTTGGTAGCTACTAATGCTGATCAACAAATGTAGTCACGTGCTGTAGACACACGCCATTCAACCACCATTATAAGGGCTGTTAATATATTTGCACGAAGCATTGTTGCATTCCTTGCATTCTATCATACCAATGTTGCCATAGACACCAAATAAAACTTGTGATAGGGCGCGCAAAGCGCGCGTCATGTTCTGGTGGCGCTAACGACGACATAAAAGAGTGATCGGATCCCGATGGTCCATCGACCCCTGCGACCAAGAGCAAGTGCAAGCAGGCGTTTGGATCACCAAGAGCCTGTTCCCAAAACGGGTAATGGAGCCAGTAAACCATGGTCCACGCTCTACCAACTCTTTTTGATTCACCTGATGAACCATCAAAAAGGAAATCCTCATCTTATAACAAAATTAAATCGTAGCTAGGCCTGAATTATGTTTGGAACGTAAGAACTTTGCAGCGTCCAGGAACTTTCGTCTTCAGAATAAGAAAACCTCATCTAGAGGTTCACTCTCACTCTCAGTCTCTCACTGCTGATGGACGCGCGCATGCTTCCCGACAAATAATGTTGGTTTACAGTAAACAAGGACGGTGGTTAACTTCACCTAGTCAAGTTGCTCATTTCTTTTAGTTTGGTCAACCCAGCCACTTCTCCCAGTTCAAGACAGTCATGTTTGGCTTGGCTTGGGATCGATCTTCCTGTTGCCGGACCATAAACATGACGAGTAATAAACAATGTTGGTGACAAGCTAGTTTGGCGCCACAGATGCAGGCCAGGCTCCATCCGTGAGGGGATTTTCACCGTCTCCGGATTATCGATCGACAAACCAATCCTAGTACATGGCTAGCGGTACTGAAGATTGAGATTGTGCCTCTGGACCAGCATTCTGTCCCTAATCAAACGTTATTTTCATGCCTCTGGACCAGCATTCTGTCTTGCAGCTCTCTCTCTCTCTCTCTCTCTCTCTCTCTCTCTCTCTCTCTCTCTCTCTCTCTCTCTCTCTCTCTCTCTCTCTCTCTCAATGAAGCTGAAGGCTGCAGCTCGTCCAAGCAGAGTTACCGTACCCCTGGCTTCTGAATCTAGCGACAATTACCACACTGATTCTCAGACGTCCTTTCAGTGAGATAATACCACACTGATCGACATCACAGGTCTGTTACTAATCTGTCCGTCGTTTTAAAAAACGATGAGGCACAAGACGCTAAAGCAGAAGATCTGTAATCTGTTAGGAGTTTTTTTTTTATGAAAGATCTGTAATCTGTTAGGAGTTAGGACTAGTAGTTGGCATTGTTGTCTGATAGCCGGTTTTGGTATCCCCCTTGGTTGCGTGGAGGTAGCGATTTTCTCCGGGGACAGGAACGAAGACCTGGGCGTAGTAATTCTGTTCGGATCCCGAGGCGATCGAGATTGCCCCGGCCGTGGAGGCCGGGAAGCGGCGGTGGTCGGCACGGCGTCCGCAGGTGGCCGGCCAGGGCAGCGCGCCCCGCCGCCGCCGCCGGAGCCGGCCACGGCCACGGCCACGGCCGCGCGCGTGGTCGTCACGGCACGTCGCGCCCTCACGTGCGCCTCATTACTCTATGCTAGCTAGAGGCTGCCTGCCACTGCCAGCAACCAGTGTACGCTGCGTGCTGCGTGACTAGTAGATTATGGGATGAAGATGCCTGCGCTGCCCCTGCTGGAATCTTTGTTCTTCCGATAAGGACAGCCAGCCTGACGCCCATTTTTTCCTCCAGTGTCCAAACAACGAGATTTTCGAATTTCGATCGATTTTGAGCCCGGTAACGCTGCGAATTTGTGATCCAGATCGACAATGTTTTGAAGCCTTGGACAGTTGAACGTTTAGAACAGAGCTGCAGAAACTGCACACGTCGCGGATTCAGAAAAGGGCGGTTTCTTTTCCCGGAACTGGACTGGACCGCTCCCTCTGCGCGTACCAGACCTGTCAAGATACGTACCCGTCAAATCATTCACACGCTTTTGAAACAGCAGGATCGTAGAGCACCAGTACCCTGTCTCTGTATCTGTACCAAGTCACTTCAAGTTCACATGCGTTCGCAGGGACAGACGCTGACACGCATGCACGAGTGTAGTAGTCGTGTAGCTGTACCGTCCGGGCACACACGGATCGATGTATTCAGCGTACGTGTAAAGTTTTTCCCTCTCGTTGCAGTACAAATGCTGTACTCGTAGGACATATATATATATATATATATATATATATATATATATATATACACACATATATATATACTTATATATATTTATACATACATCATATATGAGCTTGATTTTGATGTGCCAACAAGTTATCTTGACGTGGAGGACACCGTTGCTGTCCGTCCTGGCTGGTACTTGCATTGGCTACTTGCTGGATGCTGGGTGGGAGACCTGAAATTCCGGGGCAGTAAAATATTCTTTCTGCAATTCTGCACCCACCAAGATCTTTTGGGGATCCCAGCCCTCAGTTTTGTAGTCTTGTGCCTGCTGCCTCCTGCCTGCTGGATGAAGTGATCATGTGACCTGGTACTGTATGCATAGGAGTAGGGGTAAGCTAGCAGCTAGAGCTAGCTAGCTGTGTCCTAGATTGGCAAGATATACAGGTTGCTTGTTCTGGACCTATACGGCCTGTCGAAATACCAAGCGATGTACGCGCTGAATGATGAGCTCATCATCACACGCTGACAGGAGTACGAGGTCCAAGATTGTGAATACATGTCCCGTCCGTGTCCGAATCTTGATGCATAATATGGTAGTTACAAGTTGCAACAAGTGTCTTCATGTAGCACTGCAACTTGGATAGCACAAGAAGTGCCTGTATTCAAGCTGCCTCTGTCCTAGCGTTGCAAGATACCGATCGGATACAATTCTCACGAGTAAATTTCGTGCATCTGTGTGTGCCACTTGGGCGTGTACGGCCGTGTGAAAATACTGGTGATCTAGGCATTCACTGGCTAGCTCGAAATGGCGGATAGTAGGCCAATCACGCACGCGCACTTATGGACGTGCTGGTCGGAGCACACGGGGTTACCTTGCAATACAGTGCAAAACACAGCAAACCCATTTTACCCCCGGCCTCGATCGATGTACCGTGGCGATAGCGTTCTCACAGAATCTCTGTAGTACCGGGGCAGTGAGATTGCGCCATGCACGCCGCACGCGTACGCGTACGTCTCGCGTACCCTGCCGAGTGCTGACACGGGGGCAGCGCGTACAAAAAGTTAGCATGTACTGCGTGTCGCACGTGAGTTACTGCGAGTTTGCACTACTGAACAGCGGTAAATGTACAAGTTCGTCCAAGTACTAGGTCTACTGAATTTCTGCATATGCGTAAATGGAAGTAAAGAAGTAAAACAGAGGCGTTTGGAGTTACTGCACATCTCTCCCTCCCCCCCCCCCCCAGTATAAGGGTATCATGGTATACAAATGGCATCACTGTAATATTTTTTGATACTAAAGTCTAAAAGATCATTACATTTGAAATATCACTTTTTTATAATATAATAATTACTAAATTATCTATAATTATAATAAATAAGTAGATCTTATATATACTATATGCCACTAAGTGGTAGTATTGTGTACCGTAAAAGAGCTCGGGAATAGGGAGAATCAACTCACGTAGGGAGTGGGCGGATCTCCTGCCAACCAATCCGCTCCAGCAGCTGTAGGTCTGTTCGCTTCAGCTTATTCAGCCGGCTTATCAGCCACCAAACAATATTTTTCTTTCACAACAAATCAGCCGTTTCAGCTTTTCGGAGACTTATAAGCTGAAGCGAACAGGCCCACAGCGTGACCGCCGATGGCTGAAAATTTTGGGGCCCACACAAGATAAACAAGCATCGAGCTCAGAAAGCCGCAGAGTACTAGCATCGATATGGGACCCACCAGGCTCACTCCAAGTGGAGTTGCGAGCAAATGAAGACCGCCGGCGCACTCACACGCAGTTACAAAATCATTTTCTTTACTGACGGGAGCACGGGAGGTATGTGTACATTCGCCGATGCCAGCAATTTTGATCCAATTATCGCCCCGCTGCGGGTGTGATATTCGATGCTTCAATCCTCCTCTTTGTTTACAGGGTATCGGTTTTCTGG
>NC_028453.1:37690872-37726343 GCF_000263155.2 Setaria italica
CACACTACCACAGCTAGCTTTGCGCTTGCAAACGCAAGTATTTTTTTTGTGTCTGAGGGGTTCGTGTGCACCTTCTATTACAAGGAAACCGGCGCGGTGACGCGTCGTCATCGGCTCGTCGCGGTGGACAGCAACGTGTAAAAATGCGTCGTTGCTTGGGCATGTGTACTTGCTTGTAGCAGCGGCATCTGCTGTTACCGAACAAAGCAGGGTGGGGGCCACGGGATGGGAATTGAACGTAGCCCAGTCGTTCTGAGACGGACGTCGCGGGTGTGGCCAAAGCATACCGGGGCCGAAAATGTTTGAAGGCGTTGGGGGCAGCGGTGCTCGGAGCCACACGTCAGGCGACACCTCTGCGAAAGAGCCCAAACCGCACGATGCTGTCCAGCTAGACCCATGACATGAGCCTTTTTAATTTTCCGCAAATTTAACGGAATTGAACAAATTCATGTGAAATTCTCGCTCCCGGGATCATAATCATCCAAACATAAGCTCATCTGCATCCAACATTTGTTCTAGACGCTAAGTACTACAACTAGAACTTGCTTACCACTCTCTCCATTATAAAATGTAAGGCATTTCAGTTTTATCCTTAATCGAATTTCTCTAACTTTTACCAAGTTTGTTGAAAAAAAAACATAACGTGCAGCGCCATATTAGTCTTATAAATTAAAATCAACCATGAACAGTGTATTTATTTTGAATTTGTAATATGTATGAATTTATTTTTCTACGAACTAGGTAAAAGTTATGACAAAACTAGAAACAACATCAATAAATTTTAGAACGAGCAGGACATTATTTGACACTTAGTAGGCCTACTGCTATAAATACGTGCCGTCTTCGACATGGACACGTCTCGCTAAGACCAAACAGTACCGGTGAGAGTTACAGGCATGTCTGCGTGCGTGCACGCGTACGAGCACATCATTAACCCCGCGGACGTGACCACACCCCGACCGGGCGCGCTCGCCCGCCCGCTTTGGCTCGTGTCGCGCCAGTGCTCCTCCGCCTTTAGCTTTTGCGCGGTCAAAAAGCGGCCGCCGGGTGAGGCTCCAGGCTCCCCTCTCTTTCTCCGATTGTGCGCGACCGCGACCGCGACGCCACGCCCGGCGCACGCGAGGACAGCTCGGCAGCCCGCGGCCGCGGCACATGGCCAGCTGCGCCCTCACTTGGCTGCTTGCTGTCCATGGGTTTAGTTGCGCACGCGAACTGCCACTGCAAGCATGCGCGTGTGAGCCTCGGATTGCATCTGTGCAGAAAAAAAAAAAGCCTTGCCATGGCCCTGATGAACCAACGCATCGATGCAGTATCGTTTCTGATGTGTGACATGAACTGTCTACTAGGAGGATGGGGATGAGGTACTAGCTAGTGCCCCGTAGGCTCTAGGCAAGGCATAAAGTGACCATCTGTCAGCTACGGTACTGTTGTCGTGTGACCTCACGGTCAGAGACGAGACGAGAGAGACAAAAATAAAAAGAGGTCTCCATGACATCCTGTGGATGGAGGAGGAACACACAACACCGGAGAACAGATCGGATGAGCGTGTGATCCGGACATGCATCAAACTTGCTTTCTGTAGCTTCCATCCCCTCTCTCTCTCTCTCTCCCCTCCCATCTCTCACTAGCCGGTCAAGCTCAAGCATGCATATCCAAATCCTTTTTCGAGTTCCTGTGCCTTCTAAGACTTCTCCTATTTATGTCACCTTTACCTAATTATTACTAGGGCCATGTTTAGTTACTCCCAACTTCCAACTTTGACACTATGCAAAAAGAAGATTCCCCATCACATCAAACTTGCGGTACATGTATGGAGTACTAAATGTAGATGAAATTAAAAAGTAATTGTACAGTTTTGTTGTACTTTACGAGACGAATCTTTTGAGCCTAATTAGTTAATATTTGGACAATAATTCACAAATACAAACGAAACGCTACAGTGTGCTACAGTGCTGTAACAGTAATTTGGCACCTCCCAAATTGGCCAACTAAACAAGGCCTAGGCTAGGCTGTCGCAGAGCAGATGTATCTTTCATGGTTGGGTTTAGTCCTCCTCGGATTAATGCCGCCCTCGCCCAGTTAACAAAGTGCACGTCACCAACGGTTGGTGTACCGGCCAAATTCTGCTCCTGCTCCGGGTGATGAGCAATCTCTCTGGCTCAGGGACTCGTGGAGTGCCGACAGCAAGATTCTAGCAAAGACAAGACAGTGATCCGCCGAGAGAGAGAGGAAGACGACGGAACTGCAGATGGGCGTGTGATTTGTCCCGGTATTAGTAGCCTAATCATGGCCTAATGCTGGTCCCTTGGCACTTGGCAGGGGATTGGATGGATATCTAGGTGCTCACCAGCTAGGCTGCAACTTGTCTGCCGAGGAATGGGACAGGAATTTGGGGTGGGGGAGGCAGGATCTTGCTTACTAATGATGCCACCCTTGTTAAATTCTTAATCCTACTCCTAATCTGCAACCACCGCTTAATCAAGTGCCTCCGTGACCAGTAGATGACACCCATCAATTCCGTCCACACACACTGACGATCAATTCAGAGAAGAAAAATCCCAGCAAACAAATAGGATTGTTCATCTTAACTAATTGTCTCTCGCCACACACCTAATCCGGTGTACTTAATTTGGCAATGACCGGGCAACATCAGGCACCAAACCGAGCACGAGTCCAAGTCCAACCCATCGAGGTGACCTGAGCCTCTACAGTGGTCATTCCGACGCGACCAATCGGCGGCAGGCAGCCGAACGAAGTAATGCCCTCGACAGCGAATGATTTGACCACATCTTTACACGCCTGTCGGTCCAAATCATTCAACGACACTTGAACTAATCGCCGAGCTAGAACTGCCGATGATTTTCTCTTCGCCTTGCTTGCTGTTATCTTTTTCCGTCTGCGATGGACCCTGTCAACAGGCGAAGATCCAATCGGAGAACCGACAGAAAAATTCAAGCCTTGATAACTGCAGAAAAAGTGATCATCGATCTGTCTGTCAGTCAAGGTGATTTGTTGATCGGTCAAGCTCAACAACGGCAGCAGTAGCGAGAAATGGCTTTGAATTCGTGTCATCTCGTTTTGTTTCTTAAAAGGAAAAGTTTGGCCTGTTCGATCCTCGTCATCCAACCCATGTGTGTTTGGGACGAATATAAATGGGAGATTGATGGGCACCGTATTTGGGTTTGGGCGGTGGTTGAACGAGAGATTTTGACAGCATCGCAAACGGCAGCAGCAGCGCGGCATGTACGTCAGAATTTTAGAGCGTGTCGAGGACACGCCGGCAACTTGATCCATTTGCGTTCGTGATCGGTGCTCTCTTCTTCTTCTTGAAATTTGACGAGGATGATGCGCACCGTGCATGCGGCTCAGCTCGCCCTCCTTATTCTTCAGGGCGTACTTGTGCGAGTCCGTGACTTCGAGTGATTAAACCACGACCTTCTCCCCAATGGAAAATAATATCTAAACAGATTTGTGATTTCACTTTCTACTTTGTGCGCAATAGTCACGTGCAAAGTTATTTCATAGGATAGTTCAATTTTACGAGTGAGCCATCCAAACATTGTTTGGTATGGCGCCTCCTCAAAAAAACGGAAAGTAAAAAAAACGTCGTTTGGTAGCCTTTCTCGATCATATGCTTTTGAATGGAAATGGTCCATCCACATAGTCATGCACATAGTTAATATTAGTGCTGAGTTGAGTTGTATGTTGTGTGGCGCGTGTGTTCATGTGTTGGTCCAACTTCTTTTTCCGAAACACAATGCAGACATAGACCTTACATATATGCACGCGTACTTAGTCATATATTACACGCACACTCTACCCTACCCTATAAGCTGATAAGCACCTCAAAGAAATCGAGTCAGCAAATTCTTAAGGTTGAGAGTTACTGCTATCGTCTGACTGTTGATGCTGCATGTTCTAGCGCCTAATACGTGCCTCTTCCTATTTTAATATAATCACATCTTTTAAAAAATATAGATGTTACGCGCGCCACATGATTTGAAATGGTAAGGACGTTTTCCATTCAATTTTCAAAGACAACGTTAGTTCGCGATGAGATGTTAGGGCGAAAACACACCGCCACCACCCAGCTCCAACAGAAACTCGCAACTCGTTTGATCCCCCACCGCCGAGGTGAACTCTTGTGCGCGTAGCATGATAGCGCTGCTGCTGCTTTTGCCGGTTTTCCAAGGAAGATCACTGCTGCGCTGCATGGTCGAGCCAGCTACCCCCCGGGCGGATGGATGGACATGGGCTGAGAAGGGAGCAAAGCGACCGTCACATGCCGCCGGGCGAGCTGGCAAGCGCGTGAGTCCGAGCGCGAGCAGCAGAGCGATGGGCACCCGGACCCGACCGGGGCGCCCCGTGCGCGCCGGCCACGCGACGCGGATCCCGAGGCGACCGACGGCCCCCGCGCCCCGACCAAAGCATCTCGCGATCCCATCCGATCGCGCCCTCTCCTCCCGGCGCCACACGTGGCTTGGCCACCATCGGTCGCACGAGCGCGCTAGCTTCCGATGGCCGCACACCACCATTCCTGCATTCCACGACCTGCGCTAACTGAAGCTGAAGCTGAACGTCTCTCTCTCTCTCTCTCTCTCTCTCTCTCTCTCTCTCTCTCTCTCTCTCTCTCTCTCTCTCTCTCTCTCTCTCTCTGCTTTGTACTATTCGTCATGAGAATCGCTGCAGGCTGCAGCAGTTTCATTTCGGAAGAAAGACTCACGGATTTGCTGCGTTTTGTGAAATCTTCATGCTTGAGGTCACGAGAAAGCTGTGGAAATATGCCGCTGGTCATGTAAATCCGTTTGAGCTCAACTGGTGCGTTGTTAGATTTGATTTTTTTTTCAAGGCAGCTATTAAAAAAACTTTTGATACTTGATAATTAAAATAGAAAATACCATACGCACAAACTTATATATATAGCTATACTACAAGCTTAGCCACGTACGTACGACGACACGAGTCTGGGGGAAAATAAATATAAGATGAAAACAACACGACTTGTTGATTTTGTAGGTTTGGCGTGTGGTCCCGTTTATTTAGTTCCTTTTGAGAGAAAACAAAAGAGCTTGTTAGAGAAGAGAAGGCCAATGAGACAGCAATGGATATAATGGTATAATGATGCAGCAAATCGTGCGCAAAATATCATTACCCCTGGCACTTTGGGTTGTGCAACTGAAAAGTAATAATAAACAATTAATTAATCCACTAACCAGGAGTTAGTACTACTAGTAGGCAGTGGTACTTGCTTGAGATGCAGAGCTGCCTTGACTGCTTTTCTCTCTCCCTAGGTCCCTACCCTTTCTCTCTCTATTTTTGCCCCCATGTCAGCTGCAGTCTGGGGGAATCTGAGCCTGCTGCTCACCTGAGAGCCTGTGGGGAGGCAAACGCTGCAGAGCTTGCAGAGAGGGGGAGAGGAGGGGGGGAGAAGAACTGTGCCGATTTTGCCCCCCGGATCGTCGTTACCCTTGCTTTGGAGGGATCTGAGCTGAGCTGAGCTGCTGCGAAAGGTGAGTGACCGGATGAACCTGTGGTGCTGGTTGGGGTTCCCTTTCCCCGCAAGATTTTCTGAGGCGAAATTCTCTCTTCCTTTCCCCTCCTCCCCCTTCTGCTGCTTCTTTTCCTCCCAGCCTTTTTTCAGCTGTAGACTCTGCTGATCATGATGGTGGTGGTGATGGTGGCTGTGCAGCGGAAAGGCTTCTCGTGCTAGTGGAGGCGGCGTGAAATTTCACCCACAAAAGGCTGTCGCGGTGGGTGGGAATTGCTCAATTCCGCTGAGATTCTTGCCTCCGGGTAGCCGTGGGAGGTGAAGATGATTACTTTCGTGGACTCGGCGGCCATGGAGCGGGAGCGGGAGAGCGACAAGTGCATGGACCCGCAGCTGTGGCACGCCTGCGCCGGCGGCATGGTCCAGATGCCGGCGGTGCACTCCAAGGTGTACTACTTCCCGCAGGGCCACGCGGAGCACGCGCAGGGCCCCGTCGAGCTCCCCGCCGGCCAGGTCCCGGCCCTCGTCCTCTGCCGCGTCGCTGCCGTCCGCTTCATGGCCGATCCGGACACCGACGAGGTCTTCGCCAAGATCCGCCTCGCCCCCGTCCGGCCCAACGAGTCCGGATACGCTGCCGACGCCGAAGACGCCATTGGCGCCGCCGCGGGCGGGCAGGAGGACAAGCCCGCGTCCTTCGCCAAGACGCTCACGCAGTCCGACGCCAACAACGGCGGGGGTTTCTCCGTGCCGCGCTACTGCGCCGAGACCATCTTCCCGCGGCTGGACTACTCGGCCGATCCCCCCGTCCAGACCGTGCTCGCCAAGGACGTGCACGGCGTGGTCTGGAAGTTCCGGCACATCTACCGCGGCACGCCTCGCCGCCACCTCCTCACCACCGGGTGGAGCACCTTCGTGAACCAGAAGAAGCTCGTCGCCGGGGACTCGATCGTGTTCATGAGGACGGAGAACGGGGACCTCTGCGTCGGCATCCGGCGCGCCAAGAAAGGCGGCATCGGAGGGCCGGAGTTCTTGCATCAGCCGCCTCCGCCGGGCGGCAATTACGGGGGATTCTCCATGTTCTTGAGAGGAGACGAGGACGGCAACAAGATGATGGCCACGAGGGGAAAGGTCAGAGTGCGGGTGCGGCCGGAGGAGGTCGTCGAGGCATCTAAACTCGCCGTGAGTGGCCAACCCTTTGAGGTGGTTTACTACCCGAGGGCGAGCACGCCGGAGTTCTGCGTGAAGGCGGGGGCTGTCCGAGCGGCGATGCGCACCCAGTGGTGCGCCGGCATGAGGTTCAAGATGGCCTTTGAGACGGAGGACTCGTCCAGGATCAGCTGGTTCATGGGCACGGTCTCGGCCGTGCAGGTGGCTGACCCCATCAGATGGCCCAACTCACCTTGGAGGCTTCTTCAGGTAGATCTCCATAACTGTCAATGTACTCTCAAGGACGGCATCTCAAAATTCCATCATCTTACTCTACTTGATGCTTAGGAGTGTGCAGAGTTTTTTCACAAATCACAATGCTGATCACTTGTTTGGGATGGCTTTTGCAGGTCGCTTGGGATGAACCGGACTTGTTACAGAACGTGAAGAGGGTGAGCCCATGGCTGGTTGAGCTTGTCTCGAACATGCCAGCCATTCATCTTTCTCCTTTCTCGCCACCTCGGAAGAAGCTGTGCGTTCCATTGTACCCAGAGCTTCCGCTTGAGGGCCAGTTTCCGACACCGATGTTCCATGGGAGCCCTCTTGGCCGTGGGGTTGGTCCTATGTGCTATTTCCCGGATGGCACTCCTGCAGGCATACAGGGAGCCAGGCATGCTCAATTTGGTATATCTTTATCAGATCTCCACCTTAACAAACTGCAGTCGAGTCTGTCACCTCACGGGCTTCACCATCTCGATCACGGCATGCAGCCGAGGATCGCAGCTGGGCTTATCATCGGCCATCCGGCAGCTCGAGATGATATCTCGTGCTTGCTGACCATTGGCACCCCACAGAACAAGAAATCAGATGTCAAGAAGGCGCCGCCGCAATTGATGCTATTCGGGAAGCCAATACTCACTGAGCAGCAGATATCATTAGGTACTGGTGGGGGCTTCCCGCTGTCAACTCCTAAAAGGAGCCCTTCTGATGACAATGCCGAAAAGACAGTGAGCAACTCCGATATTTCAAGCCCCGGAAGCAATCAAGATGGCACGTCCAGTGGAGGAGCCCCATCGTGCCAAGATAACAAGGTACTTGATCTCGGGTTGGAAACCGGGCACTGCAAGGTATTCATGCAGTCAGAGGATGTTGGGCGCACACTTGACCTCTCTGATGTTGGGTCATATGAGGAGCTATATCAGAGGCTTGCTGACATGTTTGGTATTGAGAAAGCTGAGTTGATGAGTCATGTTTTCTACCGTGATGCATCTGGGGCACTGAAACACACTGGAGATAAGCCTTTCAGGTTCGTATGATTCTGGATTAAAATGTTTGTTTCTGTTCAACATTAGATTTGTTTCATGAATCGTATTAGATGTGTTGTCTTTTGTATTCACAAATAAAATAACTAGACCGTAGCACAATACATGCCTAGCTACTATCTTTCAAGTTTCCTGATACTTTACGCTGCAATGTGTATTTGATAGCCTCGACAAGCTGAGCATTACTAGTGTCCTTGTGTCCATGACCGTGCTAGACTTCTCAATTAGTACTACAATTTTTTTTTAGAATTTACCAATTAGTACTATATCTAGACACAGTTATCCTGCAGTACCAAACTCTAGGTGTTCATTCCTTGGAAGCATCCTTATGGTACTTTGACTTAAATTGCTTCAAGCTAGGACTAGGACAATAGTGCATCCAGGCAGTTGGAGGACCCATCATTACCAAGTCTCACCTTCTGCAAAATTTATTTTTGTTTTTTGAATTCCCACATTGTCCGCTCAAGCTATACTAGTGAGCTCAATTTTTTTTTTCTGAATAATTTGCAGTGAGTTCACGAAAACCACTCGGAGGCTGACCATACTAACGGACACGGCAAGCAGCGATAGCTTAGCGAGGTAGGGGAATGGAAGAAGCTCTCGTCACTTGTACAGCTGGAGGAGCGTGGTGGCAAATTTCCACTTCCAATTGCTGGTGCAATTTCAAAGAGGAGAGGCAGTTTCAGTTTGGTTTTCCGTCGATTGGAGCTCCCGGAACGGGACCGAGTGCGTGTAATCATCGCAGGACCCATAATTTTACCGGCAGATTTGCCGGATTAGCTCTACGCCCTATTGTCGTTTGAAGTGATCATCGCTGTTGCATCTGATCACTGATGATATTGTCATGGATGTACTCTGCCACGAAACCGTTGCTTGGCGAATGCGATTCCTGAAAGTTTTGGGAAGGTGTTTGGTTGGGTGGTTGGTTGGTTGTCTGAAAACTCTGCAATCTCTGTTCCGTGACTCTGTCTGTACCTCCGTCTAATAAAAGGCATGCCGTGCTTCAGGATGGACTGGCGGCATAGCTTGGCTTGGTTTTCACATCAAATTCTCAGTTCTTTTTTCCACCGTCAGTAACCAGTTGCTGTCGGTTGTTTTCAGCCGTGTCGCCTTGCTGCTCTGTAAGAATGTTTCGACTTTCGACAGTGTACTAGTAGTCATGACGTACCAGTGTCTTCTGCTTCTGCCGTCGCTGCCGGGGGGAAATCCTACGGAGATCGCGGGTGTACAGCCCCGGACAAGGAGAGGGACGGCCAGCCGCAGCCATGGAGATGGAGCGAGGCGATGCGTGTCCCGACCCCGGCCTGTGATACGGCAGAGGCGATCAGCCAGGCCGCCGTGCGCGTGTACCGTCACCGAGCCGCCCCCGGCGGCCGGCGCTGTGATCCAGTCCTCTACTCCTCTCTACGCTTTCACCTTTTACTGCCACTTCCGTTCTCCGGGCCGCAGCGCTGAGTGCCCCTGGGATCGCGTACAGGCGCCAGGCGGCCGTGCTCCTTGCATACATGGCTTGCGCTCCGTAATTCCGTTCCGCAGTGATCTCTTTCCGCGGGGGTGAAGTACCCTGCTACCTTCACTTTATATCCTCTCGGGTTTATCTGCACGGGTGGAAAGTGTAAATGGTAGCGTTGGGCAGAAAGAAGGTTGGTACGCTCGATCTCGATCCGTATTCTTTTTTAACGAACCTTTGCACGTGTAAAAAGTACTAAAAAAAGGTGCAGCAGTAAGTACATGTCTTTTTACTGTGATGAATACATTCAGGGAAAAAAAATGCTCGCTTTTTTTTTGTTGTTTGGTCCCTCTGGGAAGCAAAGCAAATTAAGCAAGCAAGAAGCAACCGGATGAGGTGTTTTTTACCATTTTCAGCTGCGCGCCGCCTTTTACCCTCTCCAAGACTGAAGACTCCAACCAGCCTGCACTGCTGATCGCTCAATCTTTGGCATATCTGCCGTGCTCCTCATGTACGATCACGCGTTTGATCTCGAAGACATTTCCGCGAGCGCGAGGTGATCGGGCTTCGCACGCACGTACCAGTACGGCTCTGCATTCTCGTTACCGGCCGCCATCCTCTGCACACTGGTACGGTGAAAAGGTAGAAAGGTGAACTACTGAAGAGTACCGGCACAGTGAAACCTCGGCGAATCTACAGGCAGCCGTGTCGCGAGCGAGCGCCGCTGTACCTGTACCTGTACCTGTACGGAGTTTGGAATTCAGAAAACTGTAGGGACATACGTGCAAGCACGCCATCCCCCCAATCCATGCAGGGCTCTCGCACGCACGGTCGTCGCACGGGCGCACGAGACAGAACTAGCTAGCAGCTAGCTGGCCGGGTCTGGCTACGTTGATGAGTGCCGCGAGGAGAAGCAACGCCCGGCCGGCCGGCCGGCCGGCGTTGTTGAATCCCGCGACGCGACGTACCCGGCTACAGTGGTCGCCGCCCGCCGCCGCCGCCCCGGACGCTTGTCCCTGCGGCGGTGGCGTGGCCCGCTGGCTCTCTCTAGCTTCCGGCCGCCGCACGGCGCGTACGTGCCCGTCTCCGGCGCCAACGGTTCGCGCCACATGCGTCGACGTCTGGCGGATGGTACGCGCGGCGCTGTTTCGTGGTCAAAAATAATAACGGAACGAACCGCTAGCTGCATGCTGCTCCTGATAGCGATGTCGAGATGTGAGAAGGACGCTCGACCAGAACACGCCAGAACGGCAGCTGATGCCATGCAGCGAGGTTCTCCGTCGTCGTGGGCGTTGGCGTTGTGTGTCGGCGAGCGCGAGTGGTGGCGGCCGCGAGTGGCGTCGCTTTCTGCTTGGCTGGTGTCGACTAGATGTCGTGTCGTCGTGTCCGGACTCCGGATCGGGCAGCTTACTAATGGCGCGTTCCTTTGGTCCCTCTGCTAGTCAGGCTGCTAGCGACGGCCAGAAACGGCGATGCTTTCCCGTGGCGAGCCAGGAAAGGGAAGGAAAAAGGCTGGCTATGCCGCTGGGGATGGACATTGTCACGTGCTATGGTTGACGATGCAAGAGACTACAAGTGCCTAGTGGGGTGAGAAATTCTCTCTCGCGCTGATGCAAAGCCGAGCAGTGACAGCGAGCGAGACTGGCAAATAATCCGTTCCGGCAGAGGCGATTCTACACGGACAAGCCATGAACCGTCGGTTTTCTTGTAGTATAGTGTGCTAGTATGGACCAACAAGTCCGTCATGGCGCCATCGCAGAAAAGGTGAATCAACACATCATGGGATGCCAAAGCCGAACGAGCAGTCAGGATCAGTCAGCAAGTACAGGGTGCTTAATCGGGTCGCGAATAACCACCACCACCAATGCAACCAGCCCACATGCCGGGTTACCGAATCGACCAATGGCGCGGCAGCTTGGCGTGCGGATCCCGCGTTCCACCCGAGCCGAGAGCGAGGGGTCGAGGCAGCGACGCGGAGCGCGCTCTCGATCGGTCGGGAAATCGATGCGGGGTGGAGCGGATCGGGGCTCCGGCCGGCGGCCGCGCGCGGCGAGTCCGCCACGTACGGCGACGTGCAGCGTGCACCCGTGCGCGCGTGACTGCGTGCCCGGCACGGACACGGTTGCCCGTTCCGTCACGGGAGCGGCCTAGCTATCTACGCAACTGACGTACCACACGTGCGGCCGGCGCGGTGCAACGTCACGAATTTTGGTTGAAAGCTATGAAACAAGTCTGCGGTAGTTCAAAACTGGAATTGGCACAATGTCGCGAAGTGGCCGCCTTCGCTCAATTTGAGTCAAACCTTGATGCTGCGACTCTGGCATTACCCAATAGAGGTGCAAGGCTTACAGGGAACCGTGGAAGAGAGAGTCCTTGGTAGTCTACTAGTTGCTACTATAACCTCATCCAAGTGCTTGGAGTGTAGTATCATGCATGCTCATGGCAACGCACGCTAGCACCGCGACAATATGTGCACATCACCCTTTGCTTCTAAAAAACAGAGAGGTCAAAGTAGCAGAGGTACCTAATAAACCAAATATCTGCGTGGCATGATAGAGACGTCAAAGTAGTACTTGACCTAGGATTTTGATTTTGGAGTAGAGTATTCCCTACCTCCAAAGAAAACAAAAATCCGATGAAGAAAAATCTTCAACCGAATAGGATACCAGATGCATGTCTGGGGTGGCGCTGTGCCGCCATGGCTTGTCTACAGGCTAGCGCCGCAGCCGTTGGAAGCCGCCACGCGATTCCGGGTGCTCGTCGCTCTCATTTGCGCTCACAGCTCACTCCTGTGTTGCAAATTGAGGGTTTTTGTTTCGGTGATTCGAAGGATAAAGGTTATTTGGTCGACCTGATGCCCGATGAGGCGATGCAAACATGCGTTGCGAGGCTGCGACATGGAGTGCCGTGTGGTGGTGTTGTGGACGGATGGTGCTAAAGATGGATCGAGTTTGGCCAAGCGTTATTAGGCCTGTTAGCTGCTGGGAAGGTTATTTGGCTTAGAATGGCCGAAGAGACAAAGATATACCTCATTTGTAACAAATATAGCTCATTTGTGACAATGCATATGTATATGCGTATCATATGCTTGATCTTTTGGCAGGTGAGTAGGGTATTCCCGGGAATACCCGGGAATCAATACTAGGTCCGCCAGTGTTAAACAGAACAACTGAACAAGAATGAGGTAATTTGTAAGACCAGAGAAGTTAACATCAGCTAGGGGCCGGGCCTGGCCGGCCGTCTGTTCCAATGTCAATCTGTCCTGCACCAATGAACTGAGGATTAGTCGTACTCTCACTACGTACTCAGGCTGTTTGGCACGGCTCAAATTCCAAGATCCGTAATTTGGAGTTTTAGGACAAAATTATGTGGCCCAAAAACATACTCCATCTGTTTTGAAATACTAGATAGATGTAGTTTAGGATGAACTAATAATTAGATTGTTCTAAACGCTATTATATACTCAATCAAATATCTTTAGTGTGCATCTCTCCCGCTTTAAGAATTTCTGCTCCAAAAGTTCCCAGAGGTGGAGTAGGTACACCGAAGACATTTAGCTCAGCAATTGTTGTTAGAGTTTTAGGTTAAAATTATATACTTAGATCATTTCATTTTCTATTGCAAACTTCGAATTCTATATTGAGGAATAAGGGTACCCATAGTGACTAGGATACTGGTCGGTCCTGACAGGTGGGCCCGCCCGACCACGCCGTGCGGGCTAGACATGAAGATACGTGGAGCACAGGTGCGGAGGCCGGGTGAACGGATTCTGCTAGGATATGACAGGATACTTCTGTAAACCGACTCAGATTGCTTTCCATGTAACAACCGACTAGAATTAGATACTATCCGATCGTAACCCTAGGTCAGCGGCTAGGGGCGCCCTCCAAGGGCACATTAACTCTTCACATCTACAATTAGCAATACAATCCATCAGAACACAAGACGTGGTGTATTATTCTCTGAAGGCCCAAACCTATCTAAACCTTGCGTCCTTGTATTACCATTCAAGTTCTTGATCTTACGATCTCCCTCACCTATAAATCTACTACCTGGATAATCCCTAATGGACTGCCGGTCACTAAATCCGACATATATAGATCTTAGAGCTACAAAATTGTACAATACTTAACATGCCCCTTATATTAGATACATAACCTTGTGGTCGTGACCAAATTACTTTACATGTAAAACAATCAAGTCGAGCTGTTTATACAATGTTTTATACGAACATTCATATATATGGACAAACAGGGGATCTTTTAATTTGAAATCTGGCACACATCAAAAGATCACGACTAAAAAGTCCTTTGTTGCAAGACATGTACCACGGTCCACGGCCGTTTTATACTAATAGTAGGCCGTGGAATAGTATACAGCAGTACCCTGCCGGCCGGCCGTCATGATGACATGAAGTTTGACATTGGTATGTGCTATACTATACAGGTAGGTATGTATTTGTACGATTCCACGACGTACTCTCTCCGGCGCTACTCGCTGGCTTGTTAATTGGCTCTTTCAACGTGGCGTAGTAGTAGAACAAGCTCTGCCAACTCATGCAAAGAAAAACAATGCAGTACTGGTACTGGTCGAGAGTATTCGAATGAAAATAATAATAAACATGATAAAGTAAAAGGAAATCTGTATATGCATCGTTGTAACAAACACGCACACGGCGTAATGGCCGGTCAACCTGGCTCCGTCCATCCAATGCACCTAGGAGTCAGTACTACGAGCAGGGGATTAACGCCGCCATCAGATTTGATTAATCATCGGACTCGGCCTACCTTTCAGTGCCGGGATTGATCCGATTCATCATCCATCGAAACAAAACAAACAGGATCCGTGGTAGGCCGATGCATGCATCCGCTGCACGTCTCGGCAGATCCGAGGCGCGCTGGGGTCGCTGACGCGCACGGCGCGGTTGTCGCTGCACGCGCGGGTGCGCGGGCGTGCGGCCCGGCCGGACGTTGCGTCCCGGTCGTGCTTTCTTTACGCGCTCCGGCGAGAGGAAACCGCCGCCTGCTCTGCTCCTGTCTTGTGACTTGCGAGTGCGATGGGGTGCTCGTTGGCTGGGATCCCCAGGCGCATCGGGTTCGGTTTTCAGTTTTCAAACTTGGCGGGGGAGCTCTGCTCGCTTGGTGTTCAGTTTCAGCCGTGTTTTCCGTGACCAGATCTCGTACCAGCCACGGCGGTGGTCTACGAGAACGGCGTGTTGCGTACAAACTCTGCTCTGAAGAAGAAAGAGATGGAACGGGGTCGTTGACCATGCCACCGCGGGGGCTCCAACGTGGCACACGGAAGCTTAGATAAGCTTCATAACTTCTGGCCCACCAGGAGCCCACTAAGATCATTATTTTCTTCTTCCTCCCTCCACTCCCTCCTCCATTCCCCCGGCTAGCGGCGGCTGCGCCGCCCACCCGCTGCCCACCTCATTCCCTCTACCCACCCTTCCGAATCCCACAATGGTTGTCACCCCTATTGTCGATCGCCGCCCACGTACTGAAGATCCCATCCGACCGGTGGCGCGGGAGCGCCGCCTCACCTCCACCGTCCCTGACCTTCTTTTCTAAGGCCAGTGGCCATGGGAACCTCCGGAACCCGAAACCCTAACCCCGCCGACCTCGACCACCACCCGCTCGCTCCTCCGAACAAACCTCCCCAGCGGCGCAGGCCGTAGTGGTGCGTGAGCACGAAGAAGAGGAGGTGGCGGCGGTGGCAGCAGGATCGGACGGTCTTTAGTTCTTGCACGAATCTTAAAACATCGATATGGCAAGTAACTATCTGCCTTCGCAGATAGGTTTTCCGTGCCACCACGGTCTCGTTGTTGCTTGCATGCCGAGTTGGCGAGCGCCCGGTTTCGAGTGCTTCCCTAAACGTAAATGGGCCTTACGTTTAGGAAAGCCGCCACACGTTAGGCCCCTCGCTCTCTAAAAAAACGTAAGGCCCATCAAAATTACTAAGGGCCCAAAGCTCAAATCGAGTAAAAAGGGCTGTCCAGTTTACTCCAGAATTTGATGGGTCTAGCTGTTTAAACCCATGATAGTACACTCTCAAATGGGGATGGTACAAGCCCAGTGGTTTAAGCCCACCGAGCTTCAAGATGAGGTTTTAAGCTGAACTTGAATAATTTCGAATTTCAACTCGATATTTTAGCACCTCTTTTTCCCAATCAAAGTGAGTATCTGATGCAGTTAGAACCTACTCACCATCTCAAATTATAAATCGTTTTGAATTTTCTAAGTAATATTATGCATCTAAATATAGGGTATATCTAAGTGTATAATAAAATCTATGAATCTAATAAAATTAAAATGGGAGTACATGGAAAACGAAGAAGTGATTTTGTTTTCACGTTACAATTGAGATAGCGTGACTTAACGTGTAGGCAAAAACTTCTACCCCTACCGTAATTGTCATGTTCAAAATCTCCCCTTCTTTCCAGCAAAAAATGAATGATTTTGTTTGCATTGCATGAGTTACTCAAGCTCCATGATGACTAAGCGGTTTTGGATACCCCGCTAAAACTTTAGCACCTGTCACATCAGATGTTTGATACGGAGTATTAAATATAGTCTAATTACAAAACTAATTGTACAGATGGAGTCTAATTCGCGAGATGAATCTATTAAGCCTAATTAGTCCATGATTTGATGATGTGGTGCTACAATAACCATTTGCTAATGATGGATTAATTAGCATTAATAGATTTGTCTCGCGAATTAGACTCCATCTGTGCAATTAGTTTTGTACTTATCTCATGTTTAGTCCTCCTAATTAGCATCCGAACATCCGATGCGACTCTGCTAAATTTTAGCACCTCGTATCCAAACAAGATGTTTCTTTAAAAAATCGGAGTGGACTTTAGAGAAAAGCAAACAATAACAATAAATTACACATCACTTAGATCTTTAGTTAAAGAACCACCGTGTGAATTTAGGAATTTTCGGTGAACTCGTCGGAAACATATATGTACTGTGTACACCTCATAGAAATTAGAGGATCGATATGTATTCTTGATTTGAAATAACTCAAAATTTGAATACAGATAATTCAATTCAAGAAAGAGGGAAGGCGGCGGTGATGAGCCTGAAGTCCTGGACTTTCGCGAAACGTCCTCACAGTCATGGCGGTCGTCGCTTCGCCTCTAACGACAGCCACCCATCCACGGCGATCTACGGCCTCCTCGTCCTTCTGAAACCCTAACCCACGCATCCACCCTCCATCGTCGCCGCCCGCTTCCGTCCTCACCCTCGCCGCCTCCACGCCCCAAACCCTAGACCCCTGCCGGCGCGGCCGATGGGCGCGGACGAGCAACCATCCCCGACGCGCAAACGCGACCGCGAGGAGGAGGAGCTCGCCGACGGGAGCGCCGCCGAGAAGCGCGCGCGCGCGGAGGGCGATTCGCTGCTGGGGCTCGCGAGCTACGAGGATGACGACGAGGAGGAAGTGGCCAGGGGCCAGGCAAATGGTCGTGGCGCAGACGGGGACGCGGAGGAGGGCGAGGATGATGACGATGAGGAGGACGATGTGAGGAGGGCTCCGGAGAGGAGGCCGAGGCAGGTGGAGCTGCGCCGTGACTGCCCTTACCTCGACACGGTGAACAGACAGGTACACTTACATTTCAGGCGTCAATTTGGTGTGGCTTGATGCGAATTAGCTTTGATTAACACGCTCCATTTGTTCACAGCTCAAAAGTTACCTGAGATATACGAAGTACTAGTTAATAGTTGTAGCTGTCGAATTGCCAGTTGCTGATATTGTGCTCGAAATGTATATAACCTGTTTCATCTGAAACATAGCTGATTAAAATGTCCTAATGGTTTAAGCTACAATATAGAGCGAATGCCAATACTATGATTGGCATCCTAATAGCTCCTGATATTTAGCTCTGCCCTATGCCTGTTCATCTTGGTAAACTATCTAGTCCGTGTAACATTTTTTAGTTACTTCTCATGGTATTTTACGGCTGAGTACATTTTGTGCTGCTTTGCAGGTCCTTGATTTTGATTTTGAGAAGTTCTGTTCAATCTCCCTGTCGAATTTGAATGTGTACGCGTGCTTGGTCTGTGGAAAGTATTTCCAAGGAAGAGGCTTGAAATCTCATGCATATACTCACAGTCTTGAAGCAGGCCATCATGTGTTCATTAATCTTCAAACCGAGAGGGCTTACTGTCTTCCTGATGGATATGAGATAAATGATCCATCATTAGAAGATATTCGGCATGTTCTCAACCCAAGGTGCTTCTCCATTGCTTCTAACATTGCATTCCAACAGCACTTGATTGCTTGGCAGCCAGTTTCAGGTTGCTAATTGATATACTGTTCTGATAGGTTCACGAGAGAGCAGGTTCTAAATCTTGACAAGAACAAGCAGTGGTCTAGAGCACTTGATGGCTCCAATTATCTGCCTGGAATGGTATGTACCCTAGAATTGTCTTGAGGACCCTTAGATGATCTCCCCGTGGGATGGTTTTACCTGCTGTACTTTGTTTGCTATGCAGTGGGATCTTTTTTATGCATCATTCCTTCACCAATTCTTATCAAATCTTTTTAAGTTCTGGAAAAGTTGTTTGTTTGTGTAACCTGAAATAGCAAGCAAATGCAGTTTTAATGATTCATTGCAGTACTAAGCTACTAACTGAAACTTAAATATGCTGTGGACTTGCATACAAACAACTGGACACCTGATTGTTCATGGAACCTTTTTTTTTCTTCAGTCGATTTGTCTGATTGTATTATTCTGTTATACGAATTCCACTATGACGTATCTCAAGAATACGCTCTTATCCCACATGGGAATTTGTAGGCATTTGGTAAACTAGGACTTCGGTTATTGATGCTTTTTATCTTATCTAAATAATTACTGCTCTGCAGGTTGGTCTTAACAACATCAAGGAGACTGATTTTGTGAATGTCACAATACAGTCATTAATGAGAGTTACTCCTCTTAGAAATTTCTTTCTAATCCCTGAAAATTATCAGCATAGCAAATCACCATTGGTCCATCGTTTTGGGGAATTGACACGCAAGATTTGGCATGCTAGGAACTTCAAGGGCCAGGTTAGTTTGTTAAATCAGTTTGCAGCATGTTTTGTGCTATCCCTTTACATCAGTGACGGAGCCAGTAGGGGGGCTTGCAGGGGCCATGACCCCTCTCATGATCCTGTTTTCTCTACTAAAACCTTTGAACTTAGAAGAACTTTACTGCATGTTTTAGTATTTAGTCCAAATAATTTTGCTAGCCCCCCTAATCTTGCTATCCAGCTCCATCGCTTTACGTCAACACATATCTCTGAACAAATAACATGACATCTTGTTTTCTGTTCAGGTTAGCCCTCATGAGTTTCTGCAAGCAGTTATGAAAGCGAGTAACAAGCGCTTTCAGATCGGTGTACAGTCAGATCCTGTGGAATTTATGTCATGGCTTTTGAATACACTGCATGCGAAACTAAAAAGCTCAAAGAAGAAAAACAGAAGCATAATACATGATTGCTTTCAGGTTAGCTTTTCTGGATATAAACTGCGTAATTCATATCACTTCAGCAACTTATTATGGTCATATTGAAATCACTGTTGTTGCAGGGAGAACTTGAAGTTGTTAAAGAGGTTCACAGGAAGCATATAATGGAAAAAACGGAGGATGGTGATGAGTTGAATGGTGATGCAAGTTCAGTGGTTGGAACAGATGGTATTGTCACCGAAACATCTAAGGTGCCATTCTTGATGCTCGGTCTTGACCTACCACCTCCACCTCTTTTCAAAGACGCCATGGAGAAAAATATCATCCCACAGGTATGTCTTGCACAAGTACCGATGTATTTTTTTGGTTATAATCTCATGTGGATCTTTACCTTGATGTTTATAGGTGTAGAACTCTAGCATGATAATGTGTGCTACTAAGATTTCTGGGATTGATGATGTGAGAACCAAGTAAATAGTGTTAGTGTGTTACACAGTTACAACTACCTTGAGTATTTAACATGTCAGTGAGGCTTTGCTCCCATGACTGAATTGCTAGGACCATTGTGGGAGGGTGTTTCTCAATTTTCTTACACTTCAAGGCTTACATATAAGATTATCTTTTGATGAGCTGCGAGAATATGTGTTACATAAATGTCATGCTGAGAGCTTCAAACTTAGGGGGTGTTTGGGAGACAGGGGCTAAACTTTAGCCCTGTCACATCGGATGTTCGGATGCTAATTAGGATGACTAAATATGAGCTAATTACAAAACTAATAGCAGAACCCCTAGGCTAAATCGCGAGACGAATCTATTAAGCCTAATTAATCCATCGTTAGCGAATGGTTGTTGTAGCACCACATTGTCAAATCATGGACTAATTAGGCTTAATAGATTCGTCTCACGATTTAGCCTAGGGGTTGTGCAATTAGTTTTGTAATTAACCAATGTTTAATACTCCTAATTAGTGTCCAAACATCCGATGTGACAGGAGCTAAATTTTAGCCCCTGTGTGCCAAACACCCCCTTAGTGTAACCCCGCGCTTCTAGTTTTGTTCTTGTTCAGTACAAAAGATGCTTGCTCTTGCAGTCTTTTGTGTGAGTTCTTTTGTACACTCCTATCTGCTCCGTGCCATTCCGTTTAAATTTCCATGGAGCATGGGCATGCTTACAGAGTATCTGTATGCTAGTACAAACACCAGAACTGCAAAGGCTGCACCTAGAGCTTTTGGGTCTCATGGTTGATCACCTTCATAGCGTCTAACTGATTTTATTCTAGAATTACATTTACTGAAGGAATATCTTCAATTTACACACCCTATGAAGCCTTGGCATTTCTTTCTGTGCTGCTTTTTTAAGCATTAGATGTTCTGTTCTTGTTTGTTATGGCTGGGTATATTAGAACTCTAAATCTATCAATACTGTTCAGGTACCATTGTTTAACATACTGAAGAAGTTTGATGGTGAGACTGTGACAGAGGTTGTCCGTCCATCCATTGCTCGGATGAGGTACCGAGTCACTAGACTACCAAAGTATCTGATCCTTCACATGCGACGGTTTACCAAAAATAACTTCTTCGTTGAGAAAAACCCTACTCTAGGTGAGATTTTGTGCTCACTTGATTATACATGTTGCTGGCAACTTACTTGTTCTAAGAGGTTTTAATATTTGATGTGACAGTAAATTTTCCTGTGAAGAACTTGGAATTGAAGGATTACATTCCATTACCCAAGCCTAAAGAGAATCATAAGATACGTTCGAAGTATGACCTTATAGCGAACATTGTCCATGACGGCAAGCCAGGCGAAGGATGCTACAGAGTATTTGTTCAGCGGAAATCAGAAGAGGCCTGGTACGTTCCTCAGCTAACATGGAATTGTTTTTATGAGTGTAAATATGGTAGCCCCGATTTAATTGTTCGATAATCGTCACCTCAGGTATGAGATGCAGGATCTCCATGTTACTGAGACTCTCCCTCAGATGGTAGCTCTTTCAGAAGCCTACATGCAAATATATGAGCAGCATGAATGAGTGGCAGTGGTCATTGTGTAGCCTTCCATGGCCGGTCTTTTTGCTTAACAGAGATCAGAATGTTGCGAACTAATCCTTGTCTTTGGAGCAATTTTTCGGGGGAAGAATCTGGTAGTTCTTTGCACATGTTCAAACTTAATTACTTGAGAAGTAGAGCTTGATGAACTGTACTGGGTTTTAGTCTGATGCTTCAGATACAAAAACATCATGTATTTTCTTAGAGCTGCTTTGGATGCCCCCTGATTAGAGAGGAAAAATTTCCCTTCCTATTGTAGTGCAGCTTGTACCTGTTAATTATTTCGCTTGCAACAGCTACAGTACTCGTAACGATTGAAGCTGATAAGGTAATTTTTATATGCAACAGGACAGAATGATAATCTGTCATGGATACCATATCTTTTAAGTATACCGCGATTATGGATGAAGTTGCTGGATTGCTGCAATGCTATAGATGTATTGATTTGCAAGTATTGTATGATTGAAGTTCTGTGTCGTGGTATGCGAATGCGATGATGTGGTTTGCGGCACCATCATATTTTTCTGCTACTGCTAGCAGGGCTGCAGTTCTCATTTTGGGGCCACACAGGACTGCCAAGTCAGGTCAGTTCTGGTTTCATCAACTGAGCCAGCACTTGCTGGCAACCTTTATGACACTAGTCTTTGTTTGATCCATGAACAATCAATAGTATTAATCTCTTAATCATTACCTTGCTGATTTGAGAAAAGTGAACTCGATTCTAAATTTGCGAGTCGTAGCCACTTCAGCGATAGTTCTCTCCCTTTCCCCTTCCGGTATGATTGTTCAGTGGAAGGGCGCAATCGCAACTGGTCACATCAAATGTTCACACGAGAATCATCAACGTTCTAGTAGAAATCAAAGGCACAGGCACGAGCACGGCGTCTCTGCTGTTTCACACTTGTCGCGGAGCACAAAAATTCAGGTGACGGATCCGGCAAGTGCGTCCACGGTCCACGGAGGCAACTTCGCCTGGAAGGCTGGAGCCCGTGGCAGTTCGTTGCAAGACTTGGTCAAGAGGTCAGAGTTGAGAGCCTGCGGGCCCAGCCACTGCAGAATAGACAGAGATCATTTTTTCTCTCGAAACAATAGACAGAGATGCTTTGCTTTCTTTAATCCTTATCAACCAGTTGGTTTGAAGCAACTGTTTATTGTCAGATGCTAACAACATCCCAGTCTCTTTCATGCAGATATTATTGACCTAGGATCACATTACAGTCAAAATTTCAATTAAAGTAAAAGGAATTTGGCAACTTGCCGTTGGGCTACAAAAACAGCAATTTAGCTCCAATCCAGCAATTCTATCACATGATGACCGCATTTTAGGTAAATACCTATGCATCTTCCGAAATAAGACTCTTGTATCGCTCCATTTTGGGATTTTTGCAATTATTTGTGGCGTTGCTTTTGTCGACCTAATAAAAGCCAACAAATCACTACGCAAATCTAGCTAACACACGTTTTTTTTGGCCGTAAAGCTCTTTACACAAATTGTGTATAATATGAAAAACAAAATCTCACATGAGAGATTTAGTAAAGGCATTTAAAAATCCCGACCTGCCATTTTCCGATAATAACTCCATTATAGAAAAGATGATACGCTATAATTTGCCAACTGTCAAAATACCAAAAGGGAATGAAATTTAGAAAACCACCATTGAATATTCCATACAAAACACACCTTTGAATGGTCTCTCCAGATGCGAAATCGCCCAAGCACACCTACCGGCTAGTCAGCACTAATAAAGACGGCACCTCCCTCCTGCTCTGCTCGCCCTTCCCAAAACGAAAAAAAAAAGGGCAGCAGCAAGGGGAGAGAAGAGGAGGCAGCCCACACTACACGGAGAAGAAAGATGGCGACGTGGATGGCGGTGGCGGTCGTGGCGGTGATGGGCGTGCTGGCGCCTCCCGCGGCGGCGCAGACGTCGAGCACGCCGGACTGTGCTGCGAAGCTGGCGCCGTGTGCGCCGTACATAAACACGACGGGGATGCCGCCGGACACCTGCTGCGGCCCGATCAAGGAAGCCGTCCAGAACGAGCTGAAGTGTCTCTGCGGGCTCTACGCCTCGCCGGAGATCTTCAAGGCCTTCAACATCAACGTCACCCAAGCCCTCGGCGTCTCCAAGCGCTGCGGCCTCAGCGACACCACTGAGGCCTGCAAGGGTAACTCTCCTTCCATTTTCCTGCGCCGAACAAATGTTCTTCTTTTACCTTTCAGATGTGATTTTCCAGCATCCAATTTGCAGTGATCAGTTAGAACAATCATTAAAGCAAGCATCTTTAGCTATCAATTTGCATGTTCAGTGATCGATTTGCGCAAGTAGGCATCAGATAGACTAGATGCAATCGATTAATCAGGCAGCAACACAAGGCCGGACATGTGTGCAAAGGGCCCGTGACTTGCGTTTCCGCGTTTGTTGCTAGTGGCGTAGGCAAGTTGGTTTTCAGTTGCCGTCGCCATCAGGTCAAAGGCAGCAGTGGGAAAACATCTAGTAGATGTGAAAATTCAAATGAGCTCCGTGATCCGTGTCGCTAAGAGTCTCGGAGGCATTTTTTTTTTGGACCAAAGGCATAGCCCAGCTTTATGAGAAAGCTTAACAGGGTTAAATTTTTGGACGAAAGCTTTACAGTTAAAGAGTGCTAAGCAAAGAACACCAACTCTAAAACCTCTTCACAGAAAAGCAGCCCGAAACACCTCTAACCAAAAGGAGCTCGCAGGTAAACCTTACCTGGAGGCAACAGACCGACGACAACACAAAGCTGGACCAACAGCAAAAAACACTAAAGCCACCATCCCTCTAAGAGTAAGAAAAACTAGCGGAGTACTCCACAACAATGTTTTAAATAGCAGGCTAAGAGGTTTAGCGATAGCACTCTAAAACAGCTAATAGCGGAGCTAAATGAGGCTATAGCGGCTAAGTTGTACATGAATACAAATAGCGGTACCATGCCTCAAATAGCTATAGCGGACCATAGCGGCAGCTATAGTGGGAGATTTAGAACCTTGCTCCACAGTTACAAGGGAGAACAGCATCATCTGATGGCCTTGCACTCCAGGGCCCCAACAGCAGCCATTATCTTGTTTATGCTCTCTTCAGTCTTCTCGGCATCGATCCTCTTCTTCATAGGCTTCCAGTATTTGAGCTGTCCCATCATCTTATGCACCACGACCGTGGGGGAAGCCACCAGTTTGTCGTTGAAGACCATATCATTCCGGGTCTTCCAGATTGCCCACATCGCACCTGCACAAATAAAGAGTAGAAACCTCCTTGATCTAGCTGCTTTATCTTTCAAGAGCCTCTCAAAAATATCAGCACAGAACACCGGCGTAAAATCCTAGCCAAGTGCATCCCTCAGGAAAGTCCAGAGGAAGTTTGCAACTGGGCACTGAAAAGGATGTGATCCGTGGTTTCAGGTAAGCTACATAATTTGCAGTTCACCTCACCAGACCAGTTACGTTTTTTCAATTGCACGGCTGACTGGATTTTGTCATGGAACACCATCCACATAAAAATTTGAATTTTCAGGGGGACTCTGCAGGCCCAAACATCTATCATTTGTTCATCCCTAATCCCTCCAAAGGTTAGTTCCCTGTACAGGGATCTTGTAGTAAATTTTCCAGCGCCCATGTAATTTCATCCCTCCCCTCCACTAAGTGCACCTCTTCTAAAATTGTTTGCAGCTCATGCCACTTCTCTAGCTCCTCGGGATACAGTGACCTTCTAAAGCTAATAACCCAAAACCCTCCCCTCTGGATATCAGCCACAGAAGCATTTGGCTCTGAGCAAATTTGAAAAAGCTTATCAAACTCTATCTTTAGAGGGCATTCCCCTATCCAGGGATCTTCCTAGAATCTAGTTTGCAACCCACTCTTCACCTTCACAATTCTCCCCCGCCCATACCACTCTCTAACCTCAAGCAGCCCTCTCCAAAATTGGGACCCTGACACTCTTTGTATTTGGTAAATGCTTTTCTGACCCAAGTACTTTCTCCTTAGCATTTCACAACAGATACTGTCATCCCCTCTTTCTAGTTTATGAATCCATTTACACAGCAAGCAAACATTTGAGGGCTTGTTTGCTTGTTGCCTGCATCTTGCTGCCTGGTCCAGGCAGTTAACCCAGGCCGTCGATTTTGACTGCCTGCGGTTGGATGCCCCTGCCTGGCGCTAGCTGCCTGAGCCAGGACTGCAAGCAAACAGGCCCTCATTGCCCTGACATCTGTAAAACCTAGGCCCCCAAAGTCTTTAGGTCTACTCAGCGCCTCCCATCTAACCATGTGGTATTTCCTCTTTTTCTGAGTGCCCTGCCAGTAAAACCGGGATCTGATTGAATCCAGTTGTTTTTAATTACCTTCATAGAGCACATAGACACCCATGGTGTATAACGGGATGTTGGACAGGCTGGATTGTATCAAAATTGATTTGCCTCCTGAGGAGAGTGTGTCACACTTTCAAGTCCCCAATCTGTTTTTCACATTCTCATTTACATAATTCAACTGAGCCTTTGTTAGCTTACAGTCACTCACTGGCAACCCTAGGTATGCAATTGGAAAGTTTCCCACTCTACAGTTCATTATATCTGCGATCCTTCCATGCGCCTCAGAGTCAATCCCCATAACAAAGATCTCGCTCTTATTATAGTTTATTTTTATCCCTGACATTGCCTCATAGCAGAACAAAATGAATTTCAGGTTGCACAAATTACTGTCACTATTCTTCAGGAAAATGATAGTATCATCTGTGTACTGAAGATGGGTCAGCCCTCCCACCACCAAATGTGGCACTAGACCTTCTATGGAACCCCCTCTACTGGCAGCATTTAGCATCTCAGATAGAGCATCCGCTACAATGTTAAAAAGGAGAGTTGACAGCGGATCACCTTGCCTAAGACCCTTGAAACTTCTGAAGAACTCCCCTCTCTCCCCATTAATTTCCAGAGCAACTCTACCAGGAGTCTCGGAGGCATAAAAACTAGAGATGCCATATGCTTCCCCAGTCTGCCCCGTGATGAGCTTAGTTTAATCTAGCCACGTGCCACCTTGTCTTCCATTAAAATACCATGATCTTAGCCTCTCAGCTCAGTCTTGGATGACCAATTTGGTGTAGTAGAAATCCAGGATAATATTTACAAGCCCATTCAGAAAATATCTAGTTTGATCCGATGTAATAGATCCTGGTTTTGTATAGAATTTTCGTGCTGTACGTGTAATTTCGTTGGGTTTCAGAATTCATTAATTCAACTCTGAAAGTCACATAACAAACCTTGCACTTTGGTACTAGGTGTGCTGTATTCTGAGTCCAGTCTTGGATGACTAATTTTCCATAATAGAGATCTAGGAAAATATTTTACTTCAAAAAAGAAATCCAGGATAATATTTACAAATCTAGTTTGACCTGATGAAATAGACTTGTGTTTTGTTCAGAACTTTCATGCTGTATGTGTAACTTCATAGGGTTCCATGATTTTTATTCTACTTCAACTAGCTAGTCTTTTCTTTGAATAATTTGTATATATATTTTTGGGTACTTTTCTGATAAATGTCTTAAAATTTCAATTTTACAGGCCTTGCTCCTACACAGTCTCATCCAGGTAAACTATAGTGCTCATCCCCCTTTCTTGCTTAGTTACAATACTTGTTGTATGAATATAGCTAACTGAAACTTCGTTAGTTACCAAATAAGAGCTTCTTGTGTTATGAAATTTCAAGTGGGACTTCAGGGAAGTCGTATATGTAGAAAGAAAAGCTACTCCTTTTTCATAAAAAAAGCTTCCATGTTATGAAATTTCAAGTGGGACTTCAGGGAAAATTGATTCAAGTCATATATGTAGAAAGAAAAGCTACTCTTTTATAATTGAGTGCGCCCAGATTGAGTTAGAAATTTTTTCAGAGATTACTGAACTTATGTTGAAGCACATTCAAATTGATCCCTAACCAAGTGAAAAACAACAACATGCACTAGCATGCTTAAAGTTTCTGTATGGTTAGGCATGGTCCCAAGGATTACTATTGGCAACAATGTAGTGCATTCATTTGCAGATTGAATTGCTGCTGTATGTGTATGGTTGGGCATGGTCACAGGGATCCACCAGCTTATGAAACAGATGATAAATGCATTGCAGAGTAGGAATTGCTGCCTGCTTATTTAAAGTGATGGTAGCATTGCTACCAAACAACTACTCCATAGATCAGTAGAGCACTATGCCGTATAGTTTTAGCATAATTGATGGTGGCCCAGCAATGCTTCACACAAACAGTTTGTGCTAAAATGGGACTATTAACAATCTGTTGGGCCTGCCTAACAGAGTGACGCTCATAGTGTTTCAGTGATGTTGCTTTATATGCTAGTCGCCACACTTGCGAATTTTATATGAAGTATCTAGCTGAATCCTTATAGTAAATCTTGTCAGTATTGTTCCATCTCTTATGCCTCAGAAGTTTGAAACTGTGGTTCAGTGTCCCCCAAAGAATTCTGATTCTGCACTGGAATTATCAAACTTTTGTACCCAAACTAGTATTTTAGTTGTACAGTACGTTTCAATGTTTATAAATGGAGCTTCCTTAGTATATTAAATAAGCTTCTTTATCTGAATTAGATCACATCATATGTCGAACTGCAACTTGATTTCAAACATGAAGAGCCCTTGTTTAAACCTCAATGATTCCAAACTGCAACGAGGCAATGAGCTTTTGATCTCACAAACTCTTCGTTTTTGCAGGTTCTCCATCAGGTGGTGGCAAGAACTCCGGTCATCGCACTCTGTCAGTCGGTTTCCCAGGATTGATGAGCTTGTTCCTAGCTTTGTGGGCTGTGTTGGCATAAGATCAAGCATGCTATTACCAGATAATGTTTGTTTGATCCCGCCGTAGATGATTAATTGTTACGATCTTCTGAGACGGTGATGCTATGGCTGTGTTAAGATACAATCAACATTTGTTTTGCTGTGTATTGATGTGATCAGCCAGTAGAGTGATGTACCTGAACCGTGATTTCTCATTGGTTTCTTCATTGTTCTTTATTAGACATAGATATAGATAATAAAATCAAAAATTCTTTGTACCATGTAATGAATCAGCATTGCTATTCACCAACACGAATAACCTTGATCTGGAGCACGAAGCAGCCACTACAGTCATACAATGAAAGCTGCGGTGGAGATGTTGAGGCAAATGTTCTCCACCAGGAGGAAGTTGGGGATACCAGGGATGATTGATGAGCGGAGCGGCGGATACCGGGGAGGAGGGATCTGTCGTCCGGCTAGCGGCAGTGCTCCGGGCTCCGGCAAGCGACGGCGAGGTGAAGGGGAGGAGGGGTCCTGCTAGTCGTGTTTTGTTCGGCGGCCCGGTTAAGGGTTTCTCTTGGCCGTCCGATACGGCTTACGCGGTCCAGATCGAAGAACGTAGGGAACTGGAGGATTTTTTCGCAGGAGGCCCTCGTACTATTCTTTGTTTCCGTTTGAGCCCTCAGAATTTGGAACGCGATCAATAATCGCGACCCGAACTGGAGTTATTCTGACCGCTCGATCAGCTATAGGCGGCCCGTGATCGAACAAAAGGAAACGGCGAAGCGATCTTTTGCGTAAGCACCCTCGAACAGTTTCATTTTGCAGTTACTTCCAGTTCCACGGCTCACCTCCCCATCCCCTCGCTGCCGCTCCCGAGCAGCGAAAGCTCCGGCGAGCGGTTGCGGCGGCGGCGGCGGAGACGGAGGCCAGCGAGGGGAGTATCCCCGTCGGTACAATCGACGAGTAGAAACCCTAAAGTAACCTCAGAGCTGATCAACTGAGCGCCCGCCGCAATGCTCTCTCGCGCCGCCGCCATCCGCCGCGGCGCCGCGGCTGCGTTCTCCACGGTGTCGGAGAAGCCGGAGACGGGACTGTATGGCTTCGACGTGCTGCGCACGGCAAAGGGGTTCCGCCGCTTCGTCGACGACGCCATCCAGCGGTAGGGGGAAACCTGAGCGCTCACTATCCTCACTGCTAGCCTGCCCAAAACCATCAGCAGCCGCTAACCCTCAGTGAATGTTTGCTTGAACTTGCAGGTCAGACGAGCTCGTCGCACACGTCGCGCGGCTGCCGTCATCCCCTGAGATTGTCCGCGCCATGGACGAGATTTCCAATACCGTAATCTACTCCTTTTCTGCTATTGGCTTTTGATCCATTCTATTTGCATTTGTATGGCGTAGCTGATGTATCAAGGTTACGATGGTGTGGTTAGGTTTGCACGGTCATTGATTCGGCGGAGCTGTGCAGGAATACACACCCTGATAGGTGGGTTATGATGGTTTCTTATTCAATTTGGTGCTGGGAGGCAATGTGTTTCCAGGTTTGAATTAAATGGATATGCTTGCGTGCTAGGGAATTTGTGGAGGAGGCAGATAAGGCGTCAATGAGGATTTATGAGCATCTTCAGGTGAGCTTAACAGCTGGCGTTGCTTCAGGTGGACTTGGAGTATTGTTTTATAGCAACTTAAACAATGTACATCTTTGCATACTTAGGATGATAAGTTGAAAAGAATCATTTTGAAACTTTGCAATCCTGTAGCTAATTGAAAAGCCCAAAGTTAGATTAAATGGTCAATTTGGAGTAACAGTTTGATTTCTGTAACTCATTGCAGTACCTGAATACCAACACTACTTTATACAATGCTATACTAAAAGCTGAGGGTGAAAGTGTCCTGCTGACGGAGGAAGCTAGAAGAGCAGCAACTACCTTGCGTATTGACTTTGAAAAGGGAGGGATTCATCTTCCTGAAGGTTGCCAACTGAAATTTATATTAATCTGTCTCTTCTCATAACTGTGACTGTTAAATTAAAGCATGGTTCTCTTTCTTTGGCAGATAAACTTGAGCGTGTTAATCAGCTGAACCTTGAGATTGCCCAGCTGGGTAGAAAGTAGGTACATCAATTGGACACTTGCTGTTGATAGTCCTTACCATCTTTTCTGTTGAAGTTGAACTACTTCACAATCTGTGTTAGTTCTATGTTTTCAGGCTGCGTATTGGCAAGCAATTTCATTGTTTAATTACTTGAGTTGCTGGCTACCTGTCTGTATGTTAAAATTATTGATGCGAGGACCGACCCTTGAGTTTCTTCTGCTTTTAGAATTGATTTTTGCTCGCTTGTTTGCCAATTGTGCTGACTTCTGAAAGATAACTGAGATGTTTATGAATGATCTACTAGATGACTCTTATTGTTCCAGTGCTAAAACGTACTGGGATAAAACTCTTTTTTCTCTAAATGCTCAATTATCTTGATGTTCTTAATACAAGCAATTAGGTGGCATGTATTAAGTTGAGTACCAGGTTAAGGAGTATATGTGATCAGTTAATCATGCATTTATTGAACAAAATTGTTGTTGCTTTTGTTTTTCTTGTATTGCTGAAAAATGAGAAATGGAGTGTTTGGTTAATTCTCAAGTATTGTGCTCTATTGCACACCTACCATGCATGCAACTAGTTGATCTCATTGTCAGCCAAGTAGCGCTCTAAACTGCCCAGTGGAACTCTATTTGTTTTACTAGGACCTTTTATGGACAGTTTATATCTCCTTTGTGGATGCCCTATCGCTTTAGCTTCGTTGTACAGTGCTCCTTTTATTGAATTGACTAGTTTCTTTGCAGTTTATGTTGAGCCTGCCAATTGGTACTGCTAGATGGAGTGAACTGTTTGTATCCAGTGCAAACTTACTTCTTTTTCCTGTACCAGGTTCAGTGAAAATGTAATGAACAAACCAGGTTTTGTGGATGTATACCCAGCTTCACGGGTCCCAAGAAACATGCAACCTCATTTCAAGTCTGTTTACCGATCTAATTCTGGAAGTTTTGAGAAGCAAAGCAACTGGATGAGCACTGCAAAGCAAAAGGGTCTAAGGATTGTAACAGACTCAGGAAATCTATCATCAGCACTGAGATGGATTTCTGATGAGGAAGTAAGTATTCATAGAGCCATTTTTTGTGTCACAGATAAAGATGTATCAATAGCATTGAACAATATTTAGATTTCTTATGTCACCACCCAGTTTCGCTCTTGATTGATTCAATTACTTTATCTGTTATGTACAGTTGCATATCACCTATCCAGTGACAGTGTCAATCTAAATATTTCGAATTTTCCAAAGGTCAGGAAACAGGTATACATTGTTGGGAACTCTGAACCTCGAGAAAATATTGGTGTTCTTAATGAACTTATAGATGCTCGTGATGAGCTTGCAAAGGTATTGCGGTTTCTTCATATTGTGAAGTTTTTTGCCTTTATTAGTCCATTATCATAGCATTGATTAGAAGTGCAACCGGCGCAACAGCCCTAGATAATTACATATTTTTTCCTTGTTCATGACCCTACAGACTATGGGATGCAAATCGTATGCTGACTTTGCTATTCGTCCTAACATGGCTGCATCAGCTGATGTAGTTATGTCATTTCTTGGAGATTTGAGTAACATTGTTAGGCATAAAGCTGATGAGGTACGAATGGATTCAACTTAATTTGGCATTATGCATTGTTATGTTCTATACATCTATATGTTGTTATGCATCATTAAATTCAATAATTCATCTCTGTCTCTCTATAACTTCTCTTAAGCAGGAATTTAATGTTATAAAGGATTTCAAGAGAAGAATATGTAATGAAAAGAGTGCTGATCTTGAACCCTGGGATGAAGATTATTTCATTGGAATGATGAAATCATCTGTACACAGCCTCGATGCTTCAGTACGTGCTAACTGATAAACATCTCAGAGACGAATGAACTGTACCTAAAGCTAATTCAAACACCGGTTTGGCATACACTGGATGCATACCTTTAGAGTGTAGGCTTACTTTTTTTAATAACAATATTGACACCTTTTTTATTTTTGCATCTATCAGGTTATTGCAAAATACTTTCCCTTGTCACAATGCCTAAAAGGTCTGAATGTGCTGGTTGAATCATTATTTGGTGCCACATTCCATCAGATTCCCATGAGGGATGGAGAGTCATGGCATCCAGATGTGATAAAGCTCTCACTCTGTCATCCTGATGAGGTACAAGCGTGGCAAGCATGCTTTTAAATGATAATTTTGCAACAAACCTAAAAAAACACCCTCAGCTTCTCTGCTTCAGTTATTTCTATGTGCTCAACTTATATATCAAAAGAACTGCATTTCTTGGGAATATGCAAATTCTGGCATCAACACCATGTTTTTTTTCCTTTTTGTCACTAAATTCAAATGGCAAATTGTAAATTAAGGCTCATATCCTAGTTGGCAGCCTGAATGACGATCCTTTTTTACGTGTCTTGCCCCGTTGGTGCTCCTCTTGTCTAAGTAGACGATTTGGAACTTCATGGCTAGAATTAGACTGCTTGATAGTGAGGTTATACACTGTGTAACCTGTAATGGCTATTGATGATCATTAGTAACGTTCTATGTTTGTTGTCAGTTCTTGTTGTTTGTAACCATGCAAATTTCATGAAAAATTAAGTGCTTAGGGGAAATCTAATCAAGATCCCAGTTACTACTACTTGGACATAGTGCACCCTGCACCGTATTTTCAACTTATTCTTATATTTTCTGGGAACAAAGTAACTAAAGGAAACCATGTCTAATGAGCAGGGTGATTTAGGATTCATGTATCTTGATCTCTACTCCAGGAAGGGTAAATATTCAGGGTGTGCTCATTTTGCTGTCCAAGGGGGGCGGAAATTGTCGGACTCAAATTACCAACTTCCGGTATATGTTCTCTTATTCATTGTTTGTTCCATGTTGCTTAGAATGTGTGAAGTTCTTTCCTTACAATCAAGCTTCATACAAGGAAATGGTAGCTAAAAGAATCAAGGGTTTGCTTGGTAGCTTTGCTATTGTTTTTTATTTCCCAAAGTTGTTTCTAAACGAAATTTGTCATGCATGGCAATTAGACAGCTTATCAGACTAAATATATGAAATTCAATATATTCCTAGTCGGATAGCATGATACATAGCTTATGTGGAGCATCCGTTGCAGCTTCTAGCTTCATTAGCATATACATTATTTTTAAAGGATGTTAAAATGTAAAAAGATCAATGGATGTGTCATGGAAAATTGCTGTAGTTCAAATTCATAAAGTTGCTTCAGTTCCAATGGACACTTCCATGGTTGATTTTCAGATCATTGCCTTAGTTTGCAACTTCTCAAGTTCTAGTGGAATAACTGCAAGGCTTAACCATGGGGATGTTGAAACTCTTTTTCATGAGTTTGGGCATGCCCTTCATTCTCTGCTATCAAGAACGGTAATTTGCTTGTTCTTCTTAATAATGGCTTCTTCAATGGTACTAGGGTTGCCCTTCATTCTCTGCTATCAAGAACATTTATTACCTGTTTTATTTTTTTAATATTTGAATGCAGGATTATCAGCATTTCTCTGGTACTAGGGTTGCTCTTGATGTGGCTGAAACTCCCTCAAACCTCTTTGAGTATGTATGATATTCAAAATAAGAGTTGTTTGTTAAAAAAAGAAAGAGTTCTTTCGGTTAGCAGCCTCTATACTTATTAATTGGGTTCCATTGACATTGCAGATGTTATGCATGGGACTATCGTGTGCTGAAGACATTTGCTCTAGATGAAACAACTGGAGATGCAATACCAGAAAAGCTGGTAAAGGCACTAAATGCTTCTCGGAATATGTTTCCTGCTACTGAGCTCCAGCGGCAGGTTTGTTTTTATTTCCAGTTCTTACAAAAATAGTATTGGTCCTTTCTTTTCCTTGTCATATTTCTTGCTTCACTTAATGCTGTCGTGCTCCCTTTCCTAGATCTTCTACTCTATAAAGGACCTAACCTTGTTTGGGGAGCAAGCATCCAAGCCTATGGACACAATTTCCACAGTTGCTGATTTGAGAAGGAAGCATACGAGTTGGAAATGTGCAGAAGGCACGCACTCGCATACCCGCTTTACCCATCTCATAAACTATGGTGCCGGTAAGTTTTCAGACTGGGCTCTAGTCCCATGAACTTGTTTGCATCCCCTACTTCTCATAGACATATAAGCTAGTTTAACTGTGTCACTTTATTGCAGGCTACTACAGTTACCTTTATGCTCGATGTTTTGCCACAACAATATGGCAAGAAATATGCCAAGAGGACCCATTGTCCCGCAGTGCAGGCAGTGCCATTAGGGAGAAATTCTTGCAGCATGGCGGCTCAAAGGACCCATCGTCCTTGCTGAAGGATTTTGCTGGTGATGCCATCATTAGAAACTCTGGCGCCGGAATAATCCCTGACATTAGTTCCTTATGCAAAGAAATTGGTTTGTGAAATACCATTGAGTGTGGAGGCTGTCACAGTTCTGTATGACACTGAGCTGGACTAACCGGGCAAGATGAACTAAGCCTGAAGCCATGGAGGTGCTGAGTTCAGGTGCTTGATCTCTCAGGCACGACGGCGGGTGCTAGCTGCAGATCAAGCTGATTTACTCGTATGAGACTGGTGACAAGGAATTTAATTGGTTATCCCCACAGGATCCTATTGTGAAATTGGATGTAGATCGTCCCATCATAGGGTAAAGTTGATGCGTTGTTTGTCTTTTGGAAACAAGGAAACGATATTGGAATGGAGCTCAGCTCCCTTTCACCGACCTGAACAATCTGCTGTCGTAGTAAAGTCGGTGCTGTTCGTATCACTATTCTTTTTTGTTGTAAGCCATATCAGTCGTTGACGTATTCATGGTACTTCCAAATACCCCGCGACGGCAGCTTGCCTATGTTATTGCTCCTTAACAGCTCAGGCAGCCCAACTGTTGTTCGTCCAGAACTTTACACGCAACAAAATACTCCCTCCGTTCCAAATTGGAAGTCGTTTGTTTTTCTAAGTTCATAGATATTATTATGTATCTAGACATGCACGTATAGAAAAAAATTATGCATCTAGAAAATTAAAACGATATACAATTTGGAACGGAGGGAGTATTACGCATCCCTTTTCCTTTGGCTAAATGCACAGGCGTCACTGCCTGAGCCAGTGCTCCTCTCCTCTTTCTTTGGCCCATGTGGTCGTACACTACAGGTAGTGCTGTTCCCATCCCACGACCTCGTCGTCGTCGTCAGCTTCGAGAACGCCGCGGAGACGAAGCTGATGATGCGCCACCGAGACCAGCCATGGCTGACCTGCAAGCGAGCCGCCGCCAAATGGCCTCCCTCCGTTCTGCTGCGTCGGCGGTCCCTTTCAGGGAAACGCAATGTAGACGATGACCATGACGTCATCGGGTACACTGTTTGTACAACACCGAGGTTTCTACACCAACTGTGTCATGTCATCCATGTGTCACGACTCACCGGGCCCCCGTTCCGTACGTGCTGCACTTGGCTAGCGTCACCGGCTCACGAGGCGAGACGCGGGTGGTGGTTTCGGCAGCGACGTCGACGCCCGCAGCGTTCTGGGCGCTCTGCCGCGCGGCGATCGCGCGGCGCGTGCACGGCCGGGCCGGCGCCGGCCGGCCGCCGGCAATATTATTATTCTAGTGTGCGGCGCGCGGCGCGAGCGTTATATGGTTGGCGGGACCTGGGGCCCCGGGGCCCCTTCCCGCCTCGTTGATGCCTCCCT